>NC_088922.1:35127500-35427500 GCF_038396675.1 Hydra vulgaris
TACGGCAGACCACAGCACATTGCAGAGAGATATTGAATTTGAAGCTGAATTTGCACAGTCTTTATCAGTCCAGTCAGCACCTGCAGTTCAGTCTGCACCGCCTACATCACTTCAGTCGGCACCTCCAGTTCAGTCTGCACCTACTGGGATCGTCAGTCCGGTTGAGGTCAGGCCTTTTCCAAAAGCAGCACCACGTAAGACCACTGGAGGAAGGAAAAAAGGTGGCACCAGAATTCTCACAGACACACCAGAGAAAAAAGCGTTGGAGAAGGCTATTTAAGCAAGATCTATAGCTGTATGTTCTTTCGCCTGCTAGATAAGTATTGTGCATGTAAGACATTTGGTTTATTCAGTATTAATGCTTAAAGTTCTTGCCGACTGCATTTGTTCTTGCTTTTTATTGTTTTACTGGGCCTAATTTGCCATGGGAATCAATTGTAGAAAATCCTAAGTTTAAGTGTGCCCCATCCCTGTTTCAACTGTGCCCCACCATGGGGCACAGCTAAACAATTTTGAGAGCTTTGTTATAATGAATGTCACCTACAAAATAAAACTGTTTTTATCTTTCTTGGACATAATTTAATCCCACCAAAGATAGTTTTGTTTGTATTAAACTTCGGAGTAAAGTTACAAGCAGAAAAATTTTAGTAAATTAAAATTTAACAATTTTTGTTCACCTGTGCCCCACTCTCCCCTACTAATGGTCCGTAAATACATGCTTTAATTTTAAAATAAAATCAACCAATAAAATTTTTTATTGGTTGATTTTGAAATTAATGTGCATTTTGATGGACCATTACTAACGTTTTTATAATGCTAAACTTAAACTTTAAAGTGAGTTTTTATAACGTTATTTAAGTGTATTATTATTAAGTTTTTAATAATATTTGAATATCTACTTTATTTTTTCTAAATGCTTTTCTACTTTGATTAAAGTTTGGAATTACTGAAGTTGTTTGAAAAAAGAATGAACTTTAAAAGTTATAAGTGCTTTATAAAAGTAATAAGACTAATATATTTTACTACCTTTATAATGCAGTTAGTGATTAGAGTGTTATTACTTTTGTAGTTGTAAGTTTATTGGTTTGATTTGTTCTTTATAACTCTTTTGCTAACAAACTAATTTGCTCCTTGAAAACAAAGTACACAGCTTTGCATAAACTAAAACTTTGAAGACCAGATATTTTTCCGGATTTGGCAAATTGCTATCGCTTAATTCAACCCTTGTAAAGAAAATGTAGGTTAACAAAACTTCAAGATTAACATAAAATATTCAATTTTACTCTTATCACATTTCTTTCTAATGTTTTGGAAATATTTAATAAACTAACCTTTTTGATGAACTTTGAATTCTAACAGACAATGCAGAATTAGTTGGAGGTAAGGCATTGTTACACGAATTATGGGCTTGCAAAGCTTCTCTGTAAATAGTTAATTTACTGCATTCAGACCACCAACAATTAGCACTTACACCACTTAAATCTGAACCTTCTTCGTTTATCCCCACTTCAACAAGTTCCTTAATATATATATATATATATATATATATATATATATATATATATATATATATATATATATATATATATATATATATGTGTGTGTGTGTGTGTGTGTGTGTGCTGCCTTAATTGGAACACTTTAGGAATAAATATTCATTAACCAAAGATGGCTTAACGATGAAAACATTTATGATTTGATTAATACAAACAGACAACCCTACTATACTTTTAACCATAATTCGACTTAATTGATTACACTGTTATTGGAAATAAATTTCTTTTTGCAAAGCTACCATTTTGTTCCAATCAAGGCAACTGGTTCCCTAAATTAGAACACTTTGATTCCTTAATCAGAACAGGTTGTTTTTTTTTTTTAAAAAAACACTAAAATCAACAAAAATTGATTTAAAATGATTTTTTATCTTTACAGTGAAAATTTAAACTGTTCATTCAAAATTTATAATAGGATTAATATTACCCTGACTGAAAGTCTATAAACTGAAAGTCTATAAACAAAAAATTGTACTAAAGCTTCAACTGTCATGAGGTTCTTCTAATTTATTGATTAAAAATCACTAAATAAATTATTATTTTTAAGGTTTATGATTGTTATTAATTATTATTTTTAAATTGCGCTTGAACTATTTCCCTTTGATTTCCCTGATTAAGTAAGGAAAAAGTTATAGTTCCAATCAAGGAAACTTTGGACTATTTTGTTATATCACTGCAATATCATGCATGCAACAACTTTTTTTTTCCCCCATCTTTACTTCCAACAAGGCTGCAAGCAACCACTATTAGAGTTGGAAGTTATTGGAAGAGAAGAGATTTAGAAAGATTGCAAATTATATGAATTAGGAAAGCAAGATAAATTGAGCAAACTCCAAAGAACTGATGTTCGATTAAAAAAACTAGACCAATGAGAGCTTTTGGAGCATTTAGGAACAGTCAGAGAAAAAGGATGAGACTTAATTGAATGAAGAGTAACATGAGAAGGAATTTTAGTAGATAACACAAAAGATGCTAGCTCTTTAGAGCAGTGCCCATTATAGTATTTGTAGAAAACAGAAAGAGAAGCAACATTACTACAATGTGATAATGGTTAGAGGTTGGCTGCAAGAGCAGGTCCAACTATATTTACAATGCGTTTTTGCACCTTGTCCAAAAGAGAAAAGGGCATCATTAGAAGATTTGCCTCAGATATGGCAACAGTATTCCATACAAGGACGGATTTGAGACTTATAGAGATAAAGAATGGAATCCAGAGTAAGAAAGTGTCGAGCACAATAAAGAGATGCAACCTTAGCAGATGGTAATTTTACAATGGATTTGATATACGGTTTCTAAGAAAGATCGGAAGTAAGACTTAATCCTAGAAGATGAAGGGTAGATCATCAAGTACATTATCGTTCATAAATATAGGAAGATCTAAATTATTGCAATAACGATTGCAAAAAAATTGGGTTTTATCTAAATTAAAGTTTACCAGCCACTGTGAACTTTAATTCAGATAAAACCCAATAATAGGCTGAAAAAAATTGGATTTTATCTGAATTAAAGTTCACCAGCCACCATGAGCCCCATGCTGTAGCAGAAGTGAGATCCTTTTCAAGCTTAAATGCTCCCTCCAAGCAATCAGAGAGTGTTAGCTTCTTATCATAACAAGAATAAATGGTAGTATCATCAGCAAACAATGCCACCTTAGATGTGAGAATATCTGGAAGATCATTAATGTAAATTAAAAAGAGTATAGGGCCAAAGATTAAACCTTGAGGAACCCCTGAGGTTACAGAATATGAAGAAGAGTGCTGTCCATCAAGGACAACTTTTATACTACAATTGGAAAGGAAGGATTCAATAACTTTAAAGATATTACCAGATACACTGTAAGAAGAAAGCTTATGGAGAAGAACCCCATGCCAAACTTTATTAAAAGCTTTAGAAATGCACGATAAAACCTATCAGTTATTACAGTTAGCATATCAGCTGAAGATCAAGAAGATCGAAATCCATATTGATGATCAGAAAGTAAGTTATTAGATTTAAGATGAGAGATTAAGTGTTTGTTAATTAAAGATTCAAAAACCTTGCTTATGATAGGAAAAAGACTTATGGGATGATAGTTAGATAAGTCAGTTTGCTCACTAGAACTTTTGAAAATAGGGATTACAGATGTCGCATTCCAGCAGGCTGGAAAACAAAACTCTGATTAGCACTTATTGAATAGTTTTGAAAGTATAGACAACAGCTCCGGAAAACACTTCTGCAAGACTATAACAGGTATATTGTCCAGGTCACGAGCTGTAGAAGAGTCCAAGCAGGAAATCACTTTAGATACAGAAGCTGGAGTGATATAAATGTCAAGCAATGGATCAACCTGTTTGACAGCTATATCAGGTAGAACGCAACTAATAGAATCAAGAGATGATATTGATGAAAAGTTCTTAGCAAACAATTCGGATTTGTCTTTAGGTGAGGTGACAAAGTCTGAACCATACAAGAGAGGTGGAATAATAGATGTTAGTGGAATAATAGATTTGCCCTTATGTTAAATATTCTCCAGAATATTTAACAATAATGTTAAATATTCTGGAGAATATTTAACATTATTGATAATGTTAAATATTCTCCAGAAATCACGAGAGCCTAATTTTTGTGATGAAATACAAGATTTCATGACCTGAGAATAGCGGGTTTTGGCGTTGGACAAAACCTTTTTACAATGGTTTCTAGCAATAGTGAACAGACGTCTGTTTTCTGAAGAATTGTTTTGCTGATAGATATGGAAGTAATGATTTTGATTGGAAATTGCAGCAGCACAATGTGAAGAAAACCATGGAGAAGAGTGGAATTATAAGATAAGTTTATATTGTTATTTTGCATTTTAAATCCCATCAAATTAAACACAAAAGCGTATAACCTATAGCAGTATAGTTTACCCAGCGCAATCAATATAGCATGAACACAAAATTAGATCACCAAAAAAAAAAAAATGAGACAAAAAAACTTTAAATCAATGGTGCACATGCATTTTTTGAGGAATAACTTTCTAAATGTGTCAAATCGTCGAAAATGAGGCGTTTTACTAAAAAAATGCAAAATATAGCTGTAATTCATTTTTTTTCAAAAATAAATGCAAGTGTTCCAATTAAGGTGCTGTTCCGATTATGGTTACTCTCCCCTACATATATATATAGTTTTTTGTCATGGCTTGGTTTTCAATTAATTTTTTTTTCAATTAAATAACAATGCAACTATATTATCAAATACAAGTATTGGGAAAGATACAATACAATATATATAATATAAACATACCAATAATCTCGGGTTAAATGCAAAAATACTTTCACTTCGAGTCATGTCAGTCAGCAACCAATGACCACCAGCTCTAACAAAAATCAGAAGTAATAAATTACATTTTCAGTGGTAAGCTACACTACACAGAAATTGCAATAATACTCTTAAAGAATGATAAATACATTGTTAAAAATAAAAGAATTTTGTCAATTGTTGATATTGATAAAGGATCTAAAAAAAATCCTACGCAGGTATTTGTTTCATTAAATTAATAATAGCAAAACCATTCCAATGCTGAGCAGCAAAAAGTTCTTCTGCACAAATTCCCACTATCTATAATTATAACAATTTCATAATGGTGATAAAGCAAAGAAATATAAAAAAATAGATATAAGCAAATAAGTATTAAGTTAAAATTTCTTTTCAAGTGATTATTTCATTTATTTCATTCAAACATTTCATTTTTATTATTTGTTCAATAAAATTTTAAGAATTTTTGTTTTAAGTATAGTTTTAAAATGAAAATGATTTAGATTTTTCATGATGTTCATGAAAGAACATTGTGAAAAATCTAAACCAGTGGAATTTAACAACAAAAATAACAACAGTTACCTGTATAAAATTAAGAGACCCATAAGGAGTACTGAGCTCAGGAAGTTGAGGATCAGATGTAAGTAACATATGCTCAATATAATTGTGTTTAGTATCAAGGGCTTGATGCCAAGAAATATGATCACCACTGCAAAATGAAGTTTCTAGAAAAAAATTTATACCAAATAAATAATAGGTATGTATTAAATTTAATGTAAAAAAAAAAACTTGATTAAAGAAATTTTTATTAGATGGTTAAATATAGAAAAGTTGTTAATAAATAAATATACAACTGTTATGATTAAGATGTAAAAGAAAAAATAGAAATAATTTAACAACAAATATAATTTATTCATACAATATACAAGTATAATAATTTTTATTTTTTTATTTTTTTTATATAATACATTGTTTTATATTCCTTCATAAAATCTGTGGCATAATGTTTCCGTTATTCTTTCTTTATTCCCTCATAAAACTGTTATGTCTACTCTAAAATGAAATTCACCTCGCTATCTCTACAACTTTTCTGATTTTATAAGACGCACTTTATATACATCCAAAAAAAGGAACATTTGGAAAAAGCTCTAACAAATGCACATTTAAAAAAATATTGAACTAGTTACCTGTTTTAAAAACATACTTTGCTAAACATTGCATAAGTTCAGCAGGCCAGGTTGGTGGGGAATCTTCATCTGCTTCGCGTTTCAGGCGCATGGTCAATTCAAAACCAAAACCACTTATGCCATCATTTCCAGTAACACTAATTTAGTTGAGAGTTTTCAAATTAAAACATATCAATATTTCTAACTGCTGTTACCTAACAATGAACAATGTTCAAAACACAAGTCATTTAAAACCTTTTATAACCTGTTACAAGATCTTATTACTGTTGTTGACTCTCAATTACTAACTAATAAGTTTCATTTTAAATCATATTATCTCTCTATTATTACATAATATTTATCCCTCTTATATTATAACATACATAGATGAGTTTTTTTCGGGAATTCCGGGAAATTCATGTAAAACTTTTTTAAGTTTCCAGAAATATTTCTGGATTTTATTTGCTATTGATTTGTGAAAAAATTATATAAAATATTAAACACAACATTTGCATTTAAGCAAATATGTTTTCTATAAATTTTCATGAGATCAACTTTTGCAATAATTTTTCTTTTTAATTCATTCAAATCAACTTTTCCTAAACAAATAATTGATGTAAATTCTATTTTAAAAGTTTACAAAAGTTTTTTTTGTCAATTATTACTATCAAAGTAAAGTTAAGTGTTTATCTGACATTTCTGAGATGAACAAAAATATTAAAAACATGTTTTGCTGGAATTTGCTTTAAGAGAAATTTAATAATGAAGAATTATTCAGCATGTATAAGAAAGATAGATAAAGCTGGATCTGTAAGTTTATTCCCTAACTGAAGATTGAAATATATAATTTAATATATTTATAACATAATTATATGTTTTTTGATTTGATGTTTTAGGTAAGATGTACACTATATAGTAAAGACTTTTATCATGGAAGTGAAGGTAAAAAATCTTTACTCAGTCACTTAAAATCTAAAATACATCGTCAAAACTGTGCAACGATTAAGTCAAACAAAGTTATACTGTCATCATTTTTTACTAATTTAAAAATCAGATACATGTATATTGCTATACAACACTCCAGATAACTTTGATATCAATTATTAGCAAACAAGCCCACAGCCCTAATACTTGATATAAATATATAATTACTAAGATAAGACATATTGCATGACCTAGTTAACAAAAACAAATGGTTCAAAATAGTTAAAGAACTATTGTCTGACATTTTATACTTAAAAAGTAAATAAATTATTATGCTTTGCAGGTAAAACTGAGATATTATTATAAATTTGATTTTAGAGAATTTTAGAGAAACATAATTATTTAGTAGTTTTCAGTTACCTTATTTAACTCTTTACCTATGTTCCTGAATTTACCCTCATATCTTTGTCAATTTGTTGACTAAATTTTTCCGGGATTTTCCGGAATTTTGATTAAAAAATTTTTCTAGGATTTTCATAGAAAAAAATTTTCCGGGATTTTCATTAAGTCAAAAACTCATTTATGAACATAACTATTTAAAAGAATGATTAAAGTTGAATAAAAAAATTCATATATTTGTTTGAATTAAATACAGCATATCATTATGTTTATAGTCTTCTTTTAAATAATTCTAAAGAAATATATCTTAAGAATTATCTCAAGTTAAATTTTTATACAACAATTTAAAAATTATAAAAACATCCTTAAAAAAAATTTTAGTCTGACTTACTCATGAACTCTACCATCGCCATATAAATCGGATAAACCACAACTAATGTAATGCCAGTGAGGAGGTATTCCTAACCGAGCATCCCCTGCATTAGCGTACATTGTTATATAATCAAGTGGATCTGGTCCATTCAACCTAAAATTATTCTACAAAATATATATTTGGAACATACATGGATTATATATCTTTCCTCTACTGTGAACTATTTATAAATTAATTCATAATTCAATAAAATTTATTACTGTTCATTACACCTAAATATTCTGAAAGTAAATTGTAAAAAATACATTGAACACAAAACTTAATTTTTCGTAAAATTTTTTTGTTAAACTAGTCAATTTTCATACATTCAACTCTTTCAAGCAACCTTGTCTCCATGAGGATAGTCTCATTGTATTTACAAACAATTTTATAAAAGAAATGAATTTTAAATTATCTTAACTAGAGAATGATGAAATGGCTTGAGGTTGTACACTTATAGAAAATATGTTAAAATTTAAAAACTGAATAAATAAAAACATAGTAATCTTAAAAAACACTTTACCAATATTTAACTAATGCTGAAACTTGCAATGGGTTTGTTTGATTTGGATATATTTTTCGTAAGGCATTATATATTGCAAACAATCCAGCAGGCGTTGACATTTTGCTGTAATTTTTTTATCATATCAGAAATACTAACCTATTAAAGAAATAATTTAAAAAAAAAAGAAACTGATAAAATTGATAAATAAAAAGAAAATGTAAGAATACTTGCTTATAAATCTTTTTATTGAAATTCCATGTTTTGAATCTGTTTGTGGTTAAAAAAAAAAAGTGTTTAAATTTTAGATGTCACTTCATAGAAGTTTATGAACCCTATGAAGCATTTTATACAACATAGAATTTTGTTTATAACTTTTAATCATGCAACAACTAACTTTTAAAATTGTTATTAAATCAATTTAGATAGTTGAGGTGCTAGAAATAAAAACTTAACAATAAAATTTAATGATCGTGGGGAATTAAACATAAAAATTTGTGGCAGTAAATATGCAATTGTAAAACACTTGTATGATAATAAAAACTACACAAAACAATGTATGATAATAAAAACTACACAAAACCAAAATATTTTTTTTCTTATTTATATTTACAATGATAATACTTTTTGCACTTCTACTGCTTTATAATTTTGGCAACAATAGATTGTACTAGTAACTCTCCTATGTAAAAACAGAAAAAATTAAAAATTAACTGTTTACCAAAATTAAAAGTTTTTATTTATAAAAAAAACAATATTAACAAAAGACAAATTGGTCACTAACATTAAAATCTTAAATTATGAATGTAGTATATCAATTTCCTTCAAATCAGGTATCAGCTCTAATCCAATAGAAGCTCTTGTATTGTTAACAGTATCTTTTAATGGATTAAACTCATCCAGGATGTCAATAGCTCGTTTTTTTGCTTTATTGATTTCTATATCAGAACATGCCATAAAGTATTGCAGCTAAAAACAATAAATAAAAAATATAAATTTATATAAAACAAAAAACAAAAAAATTTAATTAAAGTTCATAAATCTATTTTGTTTACTTTATTACTTTATTATCTATTTAATAAAACTATGGACACTCATTTTTTCTATAATTATATAAACTAATCAGGAATTAATATTATTCATATTTCATATTTAAATTTTTTAACAATTTTCAAATTAATAGTAATCATTATTCTGTTAGCAGTTTTACTTTAATGAAAACCTTCAGAAAACTTCTAATCAGTTTTCTATTCAGTTAATCATTTCAATAATAACCAATACTGCCTTTTCAGCAGTAGTGATGTTGATGACAATAGAGGTGCTTTCTCATAGAGTGATAAGTTTTCTTACAAAGCTATGATTGGGGCTGATAATTATTGATATATTTTATAAATATTTTTAAATATAATAATAAATGTTTAGTTAACATGTCTGATGCCATACTATAAAAGCCTGCTGTGAGGGACTTGAGTACATACACCTACTATCTTTTACTCTGCTGCTGCAAAATAGTGCTACTACATTGACTGAGGATTTGAGATGTGGAAGCAATCTTTTCATTATTCTTTGATTTTTCTTCTTTTCTTTTATATATATATATATATATATATATATATATATATATATATATATATATATATATATATATATATATATATATATATATATATATATTTATATATATATATATATATCAGGGGTCATTCTAGACCGATTTCGGCCCAAATTCAAGCATTGAGGACTTTTTTTTTTTAATGACAAATATTGTTTTTATTGCAAAAAAATGCTTATATACAGCAATGTTTCAGCCAAATTTTCTTACGGCAGGGACTGGCATTGGGGGCACTACCACCCTTATACTGTCCCGCATCATCACCTTAATAGAGATCAGGATCAGGTCAGCACAAAATTTAAAATCAGATTTCAACATTTTGACAAACTTACCAACTTTTAGCATAAAATTGACAGAAAAAAAAATGCGGAGTTTGACGAATTTTCTTTTAAAAGTCTATATTTGCCTAAAATTTGAAACATGAAAAAGCATTTTACTACTTTATAAGGATTTTAAATAAAATATTGGTTTCACCAATTTTGTTTTAATCCATGTAGAATTTATAAAACGTTAAAAATTTGAATAAAGCGTTGATTTTTCCGGTTTTGCTTTTTTTTTTTTTTTTTTTTAAACTTGGAAAGTACTCTGGTTGCTAAAGCATACCTTAAAATATCATACAAGGATTGATAAGTGAATATTTAAAGCTTGGTGAAAGAAAGTGGATATTTTAAATACATCTAAATTAATTTTACCAATTTCCAATCATCTTTTGTTATATTCCTATACTTTTTAGCCCACTCCAGCCTTTTTTGCATCATTTTTGGTGTCAGTTTAGGCTTCTTAGCTGGACGTCGTGAAATGTAACCAAGATTGTGTAGGCGACATTGAAGCGTTCTTTTTGACATTTTGATTCCAGATTGGTCCAGCTTATTAGTTATTTCATTGTTGGTGACCTGCCTATTTTCTATAACTATCTTGGTAAGTATTCTTTTCCCACATGGTATTAGGATTCACTTCTTTCCACATTTACCAACCCTCTTTGGCTCCAAGTTCTCCATTTTAGCCATTATTTTGTTTATATTTTGTACAGAAACTCGCGAAATACCACCTTTACTGGTAATTTCTTGTTGAGAAAGATTAGAATTTATTAAAAGTGCCCTGATTTCAGCAATTTTTTGTGGTAAGAAGTCTTTTTTTTCCCCATAACTAAAATAAGATATCACATTTCAGTACTAAAGTTAAGAATTTGCTTTGGTACTCATAACTTTAAAAATATCAAATCGAATACAATTATTTTTACTTTAAAATAAAAAGAAATATTCAAGAAACAATATTTTTTCTGATTTAAATAAATATTTTGACGATAACCTAATAAACGAATTCAAAACTTTGGTAAACTTAACAAGTATACAGCAAAAAGATTATAATTAAGGTGACATTATACAAAATGGCTGTCAAAAGTGACAGAGTTGCCAGTAGCAAAAAAAAAAGCACTGATTTTATGAGTTAAAACTTTATTTTAAACAAAAGATTAACTTTCAATAATGAATTTTTACGCTTCATATGAAAAAAATGAGATTAAACTTCAAAATGATCAAAATTCATAGGTGGCCATAATAAATTGTCACACAATTGTACTCTCAATAAATCAAAAAATTTTATTGGGTGGTTGTGCCTAAATGCAGATACCTTTTATACAATATGGCCTTTGACACTAGTAATTTATTAAATATAATTTTTTATTATTTTTATTTTAGTTGGTCTCTGGTAGTTTTTTAAATAATATTAATTAATTGCTATTAAAATGCCTAATTGTTAATATTATTTATAAATATGTTAAGTCATTTTTTAATGATAGCTTTTATTGGATATTTGTGAATTGTAATTTATTATAAATTGCGTGAAATTTGTAAAGTGCAGAGTTTGATTTGAAGTAATAAAAGAGTTTGATTAAGAGTTGAAATAAAATAAAACATTTGATACCATGACTGAGGATAATGATGTTGATTATAAAAAATGCTGTCTACTTGCTGAAGGTTCATGTGGGGAGCATTTAAGATCAAGACTAAGTGGATTATTAAAATGTAACATCAGATACTGGTATGTACCACAGAAATACTTACATCCATGTCATGAAGCTTTTCCAGCAAAAAAAAGGAAAAGACAAAAAAAAAATAAAAGATTTCGACAAAGCAATAAGAGACCAGTTTAAAAATATTAATAAATATTTTCCTGGATCTTTTCCCGTGTCTGGTCAGCTGTGCAAAATTCACAGAGACAGCATGTTTCTAAATCATAACCAAGTAGAGAATGATTTTACTTACACACTTGATTTAATGTCTCCAGAAAGCTCCTTTTGAACAGAAAATGTAAATTAATTATTAGCGACAAGCACTCCAGATATAAGCTCTGTGAAATAGCATATTAGAAAAACACATATCAATAAGGAATCAACGTCTACAATCAACCTCCATAAGAAAGCTCCATGAAGCTGTAAATAACTTCAAAAAAAATCTATTCTCAAAAAGTACATTAGGAAAAGGAGAATTTTAGGTGATAATGGAAGACTCAATGGAACCATCATCAGTTATTCCAGATGATTTGATACTGCTCCATGAAGTTTATCAAAACATTAAACCATTCAGTCAAAAAGTATTTATTTTATTTGCAATACCACCACTACTAAATTATTCAAAAGAATATCTCATGAAAACTTTTAAATGTAACAAGTAAGATTTAATTTAACAGCACTTAATTATTTACTTTTTTATTCTAGAAAAAAAAAATATTTTTTTTTTTAAGTACACAATTGATTTGGCCAGGAAGCAAAGAAAGAAAATAGAAGCATTTACAATAAGACAAAAAAAAAAAAGTTAACTTGTCCAAAGATGGATATGGACCTTGCAAAACACTTCCTAAATTAGATATTTACATCAGGACTTATTCAAGATATAGCTTATGAGATAAGCAAAATCACTTTAATCAATAGGATACAACAGATACCTTTTTGAAACAATTATCACTGTATCTTTTATACCATTTAGAAAACTTTGTGTAAGCCAGCATATAATTTGGTTAAAAACAATGAGGTTTAGAGCACGATTTATATTCTTAGCATGTCAAGTTCAGGTATCTGACAATAAATATAATGTACTTGATGATTTCTAGTGCCTTTTGCAAATCGATCATATCGAATGCTTTGATGCACAGTTTGTTATGTATCCTTTTACAAATCGATCATATCGAATGCTTTGATGCACAGTTTGTTATGTCTCCTTTTACAAACTGATCATATTAAATGCTTTGATGCACAGTTTGTTATGTCTCATTTTTAAGAATAAGTCTTTAAAATATCAATAAAATTTTCTCAACATTATCTTATTTTATTTTATATATTTATTTTCATTCTGTAGGTACTACCTAAAGCTGTTCGAACAATGATAAAGTGGCATACCATAAACTTGTGTCAAAAATATTGTAAATCAATATATCAATCTGTTTTATCAGATTCCTTGCTCTAAAAAAAATCATAAATCGCTTAAACCAAGCGAACAGCATTCATTAGCAGGTCTTGATGATATGATATGTAGAGGCATAAATGGGTTTACTTCTCTAATAAAATGAAAAGAAATGAAAAGAAAGATAGCGTCCACAGATGCAAATACAACAAAAGATATTGAAAAACATTTAGAAAAAGCAAGGCAATATTTTAAGACTGCATATGATTTGCATTGCATAGAAAAGTCAAATATTGTATAATACTGTATCAGCTGTGCTTTGTGTAATTTTAAGAATAACGACTTTATAACAAACTCTTTCCATCCAGAAAAATGCCATAGCTGCATGTTACTTGTAGAATGTTTAGGGATGATTAAAAACCTAATTCAGAATCTACCTGAAAATGAAGAGAAAGAAAAACTTAAATATGATACTTCCAAAAGTATTGAATCTATATATTCTTGGATGAAGTTTATACTTCAATATGTGCAACAAAACAAAGCCAAAGAGTATGCTATGAGCCAAATTAACAAAGAGACCAGTTTATGGTTAAATGATTGGTTTAAAAATATACTTCCTATTGAGTTCAGAGAAGGGCAGAAAGCTTATTTTGTTGAGAAAGGTATGTTAATGCATATCGACTGCTTATTTTACAAAAGTGATGCTGGTAAATTTAAGAAAAAAGTATACCACATAATAATACAAAAAAAGTGATCAGGTGCAAGAGACACTTTAAATGTGGCTAACTGTGTAGTTGACCAGTTTACTCAAAATGTTCTAACTGTGAAACAGATCTACAAAAAAGTGATAATGCTGGTAATTTATTAAAATTGATTTACTATAATATTAATTATTAAAAAACAAGATTTGTAATTTAACTGCTTATTTGACAGAGGGGATTGATTTAGGCTTTTGTAATGAATGATGATATAGTTTGATTTTTTATCCACTACTAGATTTTATAAATCATTATCTGCTTTTATTTTAAGGTGTGTTATTCAGCTAAATCAGTTGCTAAAATGTTGTTCTATATTTGCAAGGTTAAAGGAGTTGGCCTTTTAAGATATGATTACAATGAGCCACAAAAAGGTTATTGCAAAAACCAATGGGATTGCTAAAATGCAGTTGCCAAGAGGTACATTAATGCATATACCAACAGTTTAATTTTTGAATTAAAGATATCTTCATTTAGGCAAAACCACACATTGAAGTTTTTTAATTTATTGAGAGTATAAACAATTATCAAAAAACTGTAATTCAATAGCTTAGAGGCATATGATCTTTTGCTTTTCAAAGTGAGTATAAATTATATCATTTTTTAACCAGATCAGATTTTGTGACATGATTTTTAGACTAATTTTGAGTTTTTAATAAATTCAACTCCATTTGGAGTGAACAAAACCAGATGTTCTTCCTTATAACCTTATAACGTTTTAATTTAAGTCTAGATTAATTAGAGATTTGGTGCTCAAAAGTGCAGAATTTGCGTTATTGAAAACCCCAGGGTTAGTTTTGGGCAACAGGAAAAAATGTATTGCTGGTATTTTAAAAGCCCAATTTTTTTCCTCAATGTTTAAAAATTAATATTACATTTATTTATAAAAACTTTTTTAACTACATGAAATTGTTATACCCGAATATAGAAAACTTTGAAAAATGACACAAATCAGTATTTTAAGAAACTCAACTTTTGTTCTGCTTTGAATAATTTTAAATTTTAAGGTTTTTTCTAAGAAATGGTTTGAAGATATTACCGATAATCTCAAAAAAATCTAAGAATTCAACTATTTCAAGTTGCTTCATTCTTATAAAAAATAACTCTTAAATAAAACGTTCGCTTTGCCATTTTTATTA
Organism: Hydra vulgaris; assembly: GCF_038396675.1. Classification (NCBI taxonomy): domain Eukaryota; kingdom Metazoa; phylum Cnidaria; class Hydrozoa; order Anthoathecata; family Hydridae; genus Hydra; species Hydra vulgaris. The sequence goes on from NC_088922.1 coordinate 35,142,637, forward strand.
TAATAATTTTATTTAGAATTTAAATAAAATGTTCCTTTCGCCATTTTTAATTATTTTACTTAAAATAAAAAGAAAGCATTTGTTTTGCTGTTTTTAATTTATTGGATATAGCAGATAAAATTAAGTTTAAAAACTCTGAGGTCATCAAAAAATTGTCGACCTCACACACAGTAAGGTCAGCAGTTAGGTCAGCATTGCCGAATGCCAACTCTTATTCCGAGGGCTGATATATATATATATATATATATATATATATATATATATATATATATATATATATATATATATATATATATATATATATATATATATATATATATATATATATATATATATATATATATATATATATATATATATACACAACAGATAAAATGTATAAAAGGATGCAACTTCCTAATATATTTGTTTATATAAATAATTATTTGCAATAAAAAAAAAAAATTGGTAAGTATAGCTGCTTTTAAAATTCACAATCTTTTTTTTGTTTGTTTGTTTTCAGTTTTTTAACTGCTATAAATAAGATACATATGTATATATTTTTTTAATAGCATTTATTTGTGCTTAATTTATATGCATGTTTGGTATGTTTAATAAGTACATTTTTACAGACCATTTTTACATATTATATTAAGGCTTTTTGAATATATTTATTTTTCAATTGCGTACAGGGCAAACTATAAAAATCACATTATAAAACCATTAACACTTTATTACTTGCATAGTTTCTGTGATTATATAACAAATATACTATACATGTTAGTTCATTTACTCTAAAAGTATAAAAGCCATTATTTTTTTTAAAAATTATGAATTTGCTGCTATTATCAAGCAAATATAAAAATAATAAATATCATAATGATAATAATAAAAACTAATACAAAACAAAATACAATATAAAATAAATAAAAAAAGGATGAAATGTAAAATATAAAGTATTCAAAAAAAGCAATCAATATACATAAAACTTTATAAAAATAATTTACCTGTTTTAAATCATTATCAATTTGAATTAAAGCTTCTTCGTGAAATTTTTTCTCATGCCTTAACAAAATAAGCTGTTTCCTACAATCCATGTAGTTTGACTTTTCTTGCTTTATTTCATCAATATTTGATAACAATTGTGCTTGAAGGTTACCAAGACGCTTACTCTTTTCTCTATATCATCAAATTTTAAATATAAAAACTTTATAACTAATACCAACAATATTTGCTAGAAAAACTTTTAGATAAGTAGAATGAGAATCTTCAACATAAAGATAAAAAATAAAAACATAACATAAAAAATTTTTCAACATAAAAAATGACTTCTTGTCATTTTTGTTACTTGCAACTTGTTAAAAATAAATTGTAAAATCTGATTCCATTTTCTGTTTCATAACAATTGGTTGCAGTTTCATTGACTTTTGGAATTACCCAATGCTCATGGCTTCAATACTTTTTAAAATAAAACCAGAGATGCTAAACCAACTTGCTGTAAAACATGGCTTTGGTTTCATACAGGTAAAAGGGCCTCAAAATAATAGTTGTTTTTTAAAATCCTGGTTAAGAGCAAATATTTTGGCAGCCACTTAGTTTTTATTTTTAAAAGTTGACAAAATATTCCTGTTAGAATGCCAAAAAGATTAAATTTTTTTCACATGTCTTTATTTAAATATTTAGGATATACTTTTTTCAATAGAGACCTCAGAATGTCAGATTAAACAATAGGTTGTACTGCTTTTAATTTTGGTTAAAAAATCATAAACTTCTGCCTAAATGTTTTAAATGTTTGGTTCTCTCACCCTTTTTACTTTTTATGTAACTATAAAATGCTCATGAAAATGGGAAATTCTTTTAATCTTAGAGTTAAACAACCTAACAAGTCAAGATGTAATGTTTTAAGTAAAGTCACAGATATGAAAAATAAGTAGTTAAAGGAAGCAGTAAAGTGGTATTGAATCAGCAATAAATGTGGTTAGGCGGCAACCAACTCAGGAAAATTTCCACTAGTTAAAGATCAAAGAACAATTAACGAACGACTTGATGGTGTCATGGAAATTGGAAAAGAAAAAGGAATATTGTTCAACTTTTACCAAAGATGAGGAAGAGTCCCTAATCCGTTATATAAAAAACAAGAATAGGTAATATGCATGATTGAGAAACAAAACTATTTTCTTATAAACTGTTCAAGTTAAAAGGAGTAAAATCTTTTTTATGTTTTTTATGATTATTGCATTAAAAAAACTAAACTTGTAGTGTTTAGTTTTTTGATATTGTAATTTCAATAATTTATTTAGATGTCTCCAAGATTAAAACAAGTCAGAGTTAATAAAGACATTGTTGAAGGTTTTGGAAGTGAGAATGCAAGCCTGTAGAAACCTCCGTTGACGTCAGATCACCAAACTATTACCAAATGTTCAACAAGTACTCCTAACAAAGAAACTTAGTAAATCTTTTTGGAAGCATTAGGACGCAAAATATAAAAAACATCACAAAAACTTAACTGCACAAAAGAAATGGCATATAACCATCTTAAGTTAGCTGAAGTACTCATAAAAAGTAATATTTTCATTGATGCAAATCAATTAGAAACATGTGTATGATATTGGGAGATATTGATACCACTTGACTTTACAATAATGATGACCCCCATCCCTCCACCCTACCCCCACCCCTATTTTGTAAACTTTGGAGTTGATGGTACTCCAAATGATTTAGATTATGCAGGGAGAGGGAAAGGCTGTTAAAAGTTGATGGGGAATCCACAACTGTACATCCTTTTGTTTCCATTGGGGGAGATATTATTTTGTTTCCATTGGGGGAGATATAGCAATGTACCACATCATATTCACACATCATAAGGGAAAGGGTGATCAGTGCCCACATGGCTCCAAAAGAAGCAGCTAAACGAATTCCAAATCTCCACAAATGACAGTGGCAGTTAAGATCATAGTACACTTCTAAGTGCATATCAAAAAACAATATAAGAAGGCCTGTTATTGTCCTATCAGATGGTCATTTTTCAAAATATGACTGTGATGTATTTCTAAGAAGCAAAACTTTTTATCACTTCACCTGACACAGCTAACGTTACTCAGGTCCTTGATCAAATCAATCAAAAATTGGACTCTGAGGACAAAAATGCTAAAACCGCACTTTATTCTTTGTTTATGACGATTAGCAGGAAAGGTTTCATGCATATACTTGCAGAGTTATGGCCAAAGTGGGCATCAAATCAAACAATTATAAATGCAGGTTAAAAAGTTAGAATTTCAAGCGGGGGACTCAGTGTTGATTGGATGCAGGAAGATAATTTCTTACAATCCAGGCTGTGTATTAATGAAAATACTAAAAATAATCAATCACCAACCCCTAACAATTTTATCTCCAAAAGATGTTCATTATGGCTAAACAAGCTATTGGAAACATGAATACAAAAAAGCCATGAAAGTTTATCAAACAATATCTGATAAATCAATATCACTTGAAGAAATACCTAACTTATTGCCTGTAACCAAAGTAACACTTAAAGTGAACAAGGAAAATATTAGAGTTACCCGGGTTCACGGCTCATTAGATGAGGAAAAAATATTAGAAACGGTTTGATCAATCAAGGAAGACAAAGCTGAAAAGGAGTAAGCTAATAAAGAAAGGAAATCCGAGCAACAACAACAAATTGAAGCATTCTATAAATATAAGGAAGAATGTACATCTGGCATGAATGTTTGTGCTGCAACTAAGCTTTGAGAATGCCATGTTTTAAAATCTCTATTCAGTAAAGCATCATGCCATGTTGAAACAGGTTCAAAACCAATTATGATCAAACAATTTTGTGAAAGAGGAACCAAAAAATGCCTTTAGTTTGAATCTGATGAAAATAATGTTGAAGACCTATTTCCTATATCTGATTCCTTCCAGAATACAACATATCATTCTGTTTTTGCTGATTTTGGATCATAGTATATACATATCTTATTTTTATATTTTTTATGTTTATTAATTTTTTTTTTCAAGTTTGTTAATGTTAAATTTAATTCTTATTCAATTAATAATCAATGAAGTTTATTATATAGCAAAGCTTGTGATAAAGCGGGTAAGATCGCTCCAGCCATGTGAAATATCCCAATAAACAGTATATTTAAAACTTCTAAGCATGATAAGCAATGCTTGTTTAGCTTATAATGAGAATATAAGGCTCGTTCAAGAGTTTGGGAGGCAGAAAATGATAAGTTGTTAAATCGATTTTTTATAAAAATTTTTAATTAAAGATAAAACTTGTTTAATTTTACAGAAAAATTCAGTCTTCCTTCAATTAACAAAGCACTGATATCAAAATTAGCATTACATCACTTGCTTTAATTTAGAATGGATTTTTTTGTTTTGCACAAACTATATTGAATGAACAGTTTGAAGTTGTCACAGCTAATTTCTAAAATGAATGTTAACTATTTTAACCAAGTGCATTTGGAAACGCAACTTGAATAGAAACATGTGCTGTGTGCTCAGATGTTGATACTACTTCAAAACATTTGTGAATAAAAGACGTTTGTATAACAAATAGAAAATATTTAGGAGCACAGTGTCTTATCCAATCAATGTCTTCACTAATTTTTAAATCTCATGATTGCTCACAGGGACATTATTGGGACTTAAGCACACATAACCACACTCGATGATAACTAATTACAATTTTACTAGAAAAATTCGGGTTTTATGTTGCTTAATTTAAAACTTGACCTTCTGAGGTCACACTGTATTCGGTGGCCCTTTACCTGTAAAGCATAATGAAAATATGCCACCTTTAAATTTAGACAAAAAAAATTTCTGTTTAAACATACATTCTTTATTATTGATTAGTACTTTTTCATAAATAATTTAAATTCTTGTGGAAAAAAATGATTGAAAATTGGTATCTCACCATTTGAAGGTATGAAATTCAAAGTTAAAGAGAAATTAGTGCAACTAAAAATAACTCTGCATAACATCATTTAAATAATAAGGTATTATTTCTAAAAAACCATGCAAATTTTAGTCGCTGGTTGCATTTCACCAGAAATTAAAATCTCAAATGTTTTATCAAAAAATAAGAAATTAAAATGTAACATTTTTTAAAAAAGAGAAAGCTGCTTAAAATGAACAGGAAAAAAAAATGAAAAGAATCTGAATAAGCAAGTATAAGCAAATGTTGGAGTTAAAATTTATACTATTTTAACAATGATTTAACAAATAAAAGTAAAATATCAAGAAATTTTATTTTTTTGAAAAGTTGACTAAATTAGGATGATAATTGCACCCAGCAATTATCATCCTGATTTGGCTAACACTAACCAGTCTTGAATAATGACAATTATATACACAATAGCGTACATAATATAAATTTTATATAAACAGTCTTGGTCCAGAAGGCGTGCAATCACATGTCTTTATATAAAAATGTGAATAATACTTTGTTTTGACAATTTGAGACAAATTTTGAGAAAATTTGAACATTTTTTGAAAAGGTTCATAACATTTTCATAACATGTTTTGAAAATTTGAACAAATTAACATGTTTTGAAAGTTTAAACATTTAAAAAATGTGCCGAAAAAACTTATCCAGACTAAAAGTAAGAAAAAATCCAGACAAAAAGTAAGAAAAAAAGTAAGAAAATAAATTAATCAGAACTAAATTACAAAAAATAAACAACAAAAAGAAAACCTGAAAAAAAAGAAAACACTAAGACTTTTTAAATCAAGTTTTTAATTACATTTGGAATAAAAAACTTTGAGTTTGCAAATGATTTTATAATACTATGGGAAACCTTTATTAAAAAAAAACAACTGATTGTTTGAATAATTGCGTAAAAAATAGGCATATTTAATTTAAATTATAGTTGTTGTTCTTTTTTTTTTACTTATTTAAAAAAGTTTCTATACAAATACAGGATAGTAAATACTTACACATTTTAAAAAGATGAAAAAATTAAACTTTAATCATTTTAATTAAAAATTCATTAAAAAGACGTTTGTTTAAAGTTGTTTAAAATTGATTAAAAAAAATTTCTTTAATTTTAAATTAGTATTCATTAATTCATTTTTTTTTCAACAGAACTTTTATCTTTTTAAGTGTATTAACTTTATTGATTCTTATATAAAGTTTATTAAAAAGACTATCTTTATCTAAAAAAGTTGTCTCTATAAAATCAAAATAAATTTATTATTAAAAAAATATTATTTATTATAAAAAATGCATACCTATATAATTTATATAATATTATTAAAAAAAAAAATTATATACAATTTTTATTTGTACTTAAAACAAAAATCAATATCAGTAATTTGTTACTTTAATTAAAAGTATTACGGTAATATAAAAATATTTGAAAAGATAAAAGTTTTTATGTTATTTATTTTTAACGCATAATAAAAAAAATTTTATTTAGCAAGTCTTTGATATGTAAAAAGCTGTGGTCAAATCATCAAAACCAACTATTATTTGTGTGGTCTTATAAAGCATACCTTCCTGACCAAGACTGTATAAATATATATGTATAGGCAACTCTGACTTGACACACCCCTGTCTTGGGGCTCTTGGTTGAGTAAAGGCTACCGATGGTGTCTCCGTTAAAATACTTATCTTGGGCAGATGTTAAATGCATCTGACTGTCTTATAGAAAGCCTCCTAGGCAAAGACTTAAGGAGTAAACAGATTCTATCTGTTGACCAACTTCACACCCATTTTTCATCTATTAGCCTGACGTAGATATATTTATAATACATTGTTTCCAGTTTAGAATGTTGAATGCTGGATCTTCTTGACTCAATGCATAGGTTTTGCTTGTCTCTTTTTTTATGACTAAGCAACTTATTCTATTATCTTCTAATGAGGGTACAGCTCTAAAACTCAGTTTTATGCTTCTGAGACCGGCTGGTTATCAGGTTTCACGAACTCGTAATAAACGTAACTACCATTATTTTAATTTTGAAAATACTATGCTTTTTGTAATTATAGATTAAAAATGGTGTAAGTATTTTAAACATTTAATAACTACTAAAACTAAAATTACTAGAATAAAGTTACTTAATGTTTAAAATAGTTAAAACAATTTTCAATAAATATTTACAATTAGTCTAGTAAACTTGGAAGTTTATTAAAATATTAAATAAAATAGTTTTTGTTAGCGTGGTAAAAATATGTCCACTGCTAAATAATGTATTCAAAGAAATGCATTTTACAACAAGATATTATTTTAAATCAACTACTTATCTACAGATAATAAAGAAATAAAGAAGGTGAACACAGTAATAAAATCAGATAATAAAAAAAATAACGAAGGTGAAAACAAACTAAGTAATAATAAAATCAAAGTTGCGGCACAATAGTTATTCCATACTTATTACCAATACAACTCTCCAGAATATTGAAATCTGTTTACTATTGCTAGAAACCATTAAAAAAATATTTTGTCTAACACCGAATCTCGCTACTCTCAGGTTACAAAATCTTGTATTTTATCTCAAAAATTAGGGAACCTTTAACAGTGTCTATAATAAGGGCAAATCTAACATTTTACCTCTCTTGCATGTTTCAGATTTTGTTAACTCACCGAAAGACAAAGCTGAATTGTTTGCTAAGAACTATTTATCAATATTATCTCTTGAATCCACAAACCACACAAAAAGTCTTTTTTTTAGCTAGGGCCCTAGCCCTGGCTAAAAATAAGACTTTTTTTAAAACCGGTCCCAGCTAAATTATAAGATTTAGCATTGGTTGATAGCCAGGGCTAGAAAAAAATTTATAATACTTCATATATTATAATTTTATGCTCACATTTACTATTTATTAAATACTGGCATATATATATACATTATTAAACTCTAATTTACTTTCAACAAGATTGCAAGCAACTACTATTAAGTTACTTAAAAATAGAGAATAAGTAATAATACTATGAAATAGTTAACTGAAGACTTGAAAAGTTGTATGTTGCTTATAAAAGAAAAACATGAAGATGGCTAACAGTTATAAGGTTTTTTTGAAACGCAAGGAAAAAAACTGGATTAATAAAAGTTTTTATAGCATGAGGGGACAGATACAGTAAAAGGATGCAACTTGTTGAATAAGAAACAAGCAAGAATGAGTTTTGGTTTATTGCAATAGAGACGGTATTGCAATAGAGACGGCATCGCAATAGAGACAATAGAGACGGTAACTTGTTTGAGCATTGACCATGATTGTATTTGTAGAAAAAAGAAAGAAATGCAACCTTGCAACAATGGGAGAGTGGCTCAAGCTTGGCAGATAAAGCAGTTCTAATTTCTTTTATTTATTTTTTTATATGTTAATTCATCTTCCTAAGGCTGAAAATGCCACTACAGATGAAGAGGCTATTTAATTGTGGTTATAACCCTCTCTCAACTCTATAACTCCGAAACACAAACCTTGAAAACCAAGGCTGCTGCGGAGAGAAGCACATTGAGCATGGTACTACCAGGGACTTGGTGGGGATCGAAATCGGCATCTCTCACTTATGACGCGAGTGCTCTACTAATACACCACAACTGCATTACATTTATAATGGGCTTTAGACTTTATCTGAGAGTAAGAGAGTTGTTATTCATCAATATAGGTATACCAACAATATTGCAATACTTTTTTGCAGTAAATATATGAGTTCGGTTGGCTAACAAAAATTGCAGATTTCAAGTCCAGAATTTAAATCTATAAGCCAGAGCAGGCATGTTGACTGTTACAGAGGAGAGAAGAGATTAAAAATCAGCTGCTTGTTTAAAGCAATCAAAAAGTGAAGATTTTTTGTCAAGACAAAAGTATAAAGTTGAGTCGTCAACAAATAAAGCCACTTTAGAGGTTAAATTTTCATGAAGATTGATATTGAAGATAAGAAATAACATAGAAGCAAAGATTTAAGGGTACCAAAAGATACCTTGTGGTACCCTTAAAGTTTCTTGAAATAAAGAAGAGTGTAGGCCTTCAAAAATGACTATATTACTGCAGTTAGTAAAAAATAATTTAATAATTTCAAAACCTTTATATAAAGAAACTAATAACAGAGTGAAGACTAATCATAGGTAAGTTGGAGAGGTCAAAGTGTTTTCAAGAGTTTTGAAAAATTGAAACAACTTATTTAGCACTTTTTAAAAATTAAATATTAAATATTGTATAACTAATAAGATTAAATGTTAGACTACTTTAGTTAATGACATTGTTGAAGACTAACCAAAAGTCTCATGAACCTAACATCTGATATAAGATAAAAGTTTTAGTAAACTGAGAATAACAGAGCTTAACATCAGACGGGATCTTTTTTTTTTGACTTCTTGGAATAATAAAAGGACATTTGTTCTTAAGAGAGATGTTTTTGTAAAAAAGATGAAACAAATGATTAATAAAGCAACTGCTCAAGATGGTGAAAAATGTGGAGTAGAATGAGGCTTGACTTAAAATTGAAGAGAAGTAATTAAAGCTTCCGTACTTTTATTCCAGAAGGAATGAAAGCTTCCAAGATGCGCTTTATGCATACATATTATGGATATAAACATATATTCGCTATTTATTTAGATGCTGGCATACAATATCCTTTCATATTTATATAAACTTTAGTGTATATATGGTGTAGTATTTGCCGAAAGAAAAGATGGTGATGATGATGATGAGGAGGAGGAGGAGGATGATAATGATGATGATGATGAAAATGATGATGGTAATGATGATTATGATGATCACGTTGATCATAATGATGTTTATATATGCATATATACATAAAATAAAACAAGAATTTTGAATAAAAAAATATTTACTTTAGGATGTATAAATGTACTATACTTTATCAAACCCAGCCCTGGTCAAATATCAAGCTCGGTTGTTTACTATTTCTGCTTAGACTCTTTTACAGCTTATGGTCTGAACAACATATCCAGGGCTCGAAATAATGAATTTTCTTATTCCTGACAATTTGTCCAATAAATACTCAAGTTTGACAGACATGTCCGATAAAAATTAAAAAAATAAAGTTTATATACAATACTGAATTTATTAATAATTTTGGAACAACTAAAATGATTAGAAAATAAATGCATATAAAATATGGATCAGACAAAATGACTGATAGATTTGTTTTTTACCAGACAAGTACCAGACAATGCCTGATGTCTGGTGCTTATTTCGAGCCCTGCATTCGAGCCCTGTTATAGTCTTACAAAAAAGTTCTTCGTAGCTATTATTTATACTTTCAAAACTATTTAACAAGTGCTATTTAATCAGAGTCATGTTTTTCCTTATTATTAAAAATTATTAAAAACGATCAGACTTGCCTAACTACCATCCCATTAGCCTTCTATCGTAAACAAAACTTTTAAGTCTATAATTAACAATCTCTAATCTTAATATATTTTAGCATACTGATCTTAATTCCATAAGCTCTCTTCTTACAGTGTATCAGGTAACATTTTAAATATTATTGAATCCTTCCCTACCAATAGTAGTATAAAAGTTGTCTTTGTTGGACAGCACTCTTTTTCATTTCCTGTAACTTCAGTGGTTCCTCAAGGTTCTATCCTTGACCCTATACTTTTTAAAATTTATATTAAGGATCTCCCAAAAATTCCCACATCTAAGGTGGCATTGTTTGCTGATAATACTACCATTTATTCTTGTCTTGATAAGAAGCCAACACTTTCTGATTGCTTGGAGGGGGCATTGGAGCTTGAAAAGGATCTCACTTCTGCTACAGCATGAGGCTCTCAGTGGCTGATGAACTTCAACTCAGACAAAACTCAATTTTTTTCAGCTAATCATTATTGCAATAATCTAGATTTCCCTATAATTATGAAAGATAATGTAATCAATGAGTCATCTACCCTTCGCCTTCTAGGATTAACTCTTAATTCTGATCCAAAACCACATATCAAATCCATTGCAAAATTAGCATCTGCTAAGGTTGCATCTCTTTATCGTGCTTACTACTTTCTTACTTCAAATTATATCCTTTATCTCTACAAATCTCTTATCCACCCTAGTATGAAATACTGTTTCCATTCTGGAGCGGATCTTCAAATAATCCCAATATATATATATAAATATATATATATATATATATATATATATATATATATATATATATATATATATATATATATATATATATATATATAATATATATATATACTCTCAACCTCTAAATGTGTTCTACATGATAAAATAACATTGGATTTAAAAGTTTTGAATAAAAATTATTTTTAATATTAATATTAATAAGAAAAAAGTTTTCCAAAAGTATGTCTTGTTGGGTCTCAAACGAAGCGAAATTATATAAAAACTTCAAAAATAATTATTATTTCATAAAAAATTAAAAATTATCATTTAAGATTTTAGTGAACAAAAAAATGACATTTTTTAACTAAAAATTACTGCAAAGTTTTTTTTACATAAAAAATTGTAAAAATTATGTCCAAATGATGTAAAAAAACCTGCTAAAAAATTAAAAATCTGCTTCTTTAAATAATTATAAAACTATAGATAAATATGTATAAATATTTTCAAATTCCATAAAGATAGATTATTTCTAAATGCCACAGATGTCAGTGACGTATCCAGAAATTTTTTGGGCATACCGGTCTAAAAGTCCTGTCTACATTTATAGGACCTTTATTTTTTTAAGAACACAAATTTAAAAGATATATATATAATATACCTTGCCCTAGAACTTTACGTTTTTCCAAATAAAAATATAAACAAAATCTTATATTTATTACTATAACTACTTGGATCTATAATATTAGAAACACATAAGAAATGTTAGAATAATATGAAATATTCTATATAATCTATGTTGGCGAACATTGATACTCCACTAATTTTCATTTACATGTTATATTCACTAATTAATATAAAGAATAAAATCAAATTTATTTTCTTATTGCTTCTCCTATTAGCACCCCTTGTAGTTACTTGCAAGAGAAGCGTTACCTATAACTTTTCATAAGCAAGCGATTACTATAACATTTAATAACCAATATTTGTATGTTTCTTTTATATAGACTAAAAAGATTTATTACATAGCATATTTATTGCATAACAAGGTCAATTGATTCAAAATTTTAATTTATTCATTCAAAAGTTAATAACTTTTGTTTGTTGTTATTCACTTACTTTTTATATCAAGTTTTTTGGCATAATATAATGTTATTATGTTTTAAAAAACTTTTAATTATTTTATTATTTAAAATATTTGAAATGCAAATTTGCTATTTGAAATGAAAAAGTTTAAAGCTTGTGAGTTTAGTCGCATTGTGAATTATAGTTATGAAAACGTAAGCGGAGGAAAATCTCATATTAAGAGTATTTTAAAAAAGTTAATTTTTTTATTTAAAAATATAAAATCTAAGTGTTTCATATTTTAATCCAATTAGAACATGCGTTTTACATTTTAATCTAATTGTAACATATTTTATATTTAATCCACGTGAATTCGAATTGAGCATTCTGATGGACTCAAAATACATTTATAATCTGTTTTAAAAGTCATTTTTCAAATATTGCTTTTTCTAAACAATAACAATTTTGTAATTATCATAACAAATTTTATCATCATAGTTATCATCATAATTATCATGACATATTTTATCACAAAACAGCAAAACAATAAGTAATAAAGATTTGTTTTATTTTAACTTTTTTATAAACTTGGTGCATATATAAATTTGTTTTAAATTGAGTTTGGGCAGAAATTTGGGGGCCCATACAGATATACCAGTATCAAAATTGGCCTGGATACATCGCTTGGATGTCTTTTAAATGTTTTTCACATTTTTCACAAATATTTTAACAACTTTTTGACTTTGAAGCATCCTAAAGGGTTTACAAAATTGATCAAGTGCATAATAAAATAAACATTCATTGCTGTTACCATATGCAGTTAATTAAAAATGATTAAAATAATCAATATACATATATTTAGGAATATCTTCAAAAGATTTAATAAAAAGCAATTTTTGAATTTTCGAAAAAAAACTATAAATATGTAATCTAAAATTAAAGTTTTTCTCAGGCTTTAAGTTTAGTATAAGTTTTTAATTAAACTCAGGTTTTATACATCACTGACTGACTCTATTTATTCATTACAACTGATGTAAAAAAAAAAAACTATATTTAGACTGCATAGCAACATTTTTATAAAAACAAAATTTATTTTTAAATCTGCAACAAAAACTATATTTAGACCATAAAACATTCTTATACTTTTTTAATACATTATGATAGCCTAACACCTCTTTTTGTAGTTAAAAAAAAGAATAAACCCATGAGAGTTTGACGACTCCATGAATTAGTGAAATTGAAACCCATAGTAACAAAACAAAAAGTATGATTTTCCAGCAGAACTTAATTTTTTTATGAAAAAAGCACTGCTAAAAACCAATAATGGAGAATGTATGCCAATGTAAGGAATTTAATAATAATATTTAATCAGTTTGATTGATAGGTGCTACTGGTTAAATTTTTTAAAAAGTTTGAAGGAGTGACTGAAAACAATTTGTTCGACTTTTGCATAGAATATTTCATATTTTTCTAATATTTCTTATGTGTTTCTAACATTATAGATCCAAGTAGATCTGTTTATTAAATCTTTTCAAAGTTTTTAAGATTTGTTAAGATAAGATTTGAACAGGGTTCTTATATGTGCAATTCAGGTTTAATTTTGATTAATTTAGCGCTGTGCTCTCTTACGTAAAATCAGGACATATGGGAACCCTAGATTTAAATGAATTCATAAATAATGACTTCAACTAATTACATTGTTAAAAATTTTGGAATTCATTAAATTAAAAGTAGCTAAAAAATAAATTTTAATAGAAAATTAAAAATGTAATTAAATTTTTTTTAATGATGAAATATAATGACTTTAATATAATTTTAGGAGTTATAACTAATTAAATAACTTTACTTACCGAACAACTTTAACAATTTCCAAATTCATAAGCATTGTTTCTTCTATACCATCTTTGTCATCATCAACTTCCATGATTTTGTTCGAATGACATTTAAAAGTTTATAATTATCAGTGATTTTATAAATTTATAATTTAGATAACTTGTTTACGCAATTATAAAATATAAATTTTTTTCCAAAAATATAACTTAATGAACTTAATGAAACAGTTCATTTGTTTATATATTTGTTGCAATATTATTTGTACATATATTATTTATATAAATTTATGTAACTGATATATAAAAATTACAAATTTATTCAAACTTATATGGGCTAAAGTTATAATATTTTGGTTTTGAGTCCAATCTGATATGTATCCAAGAAACACCTAAACCGGATGTGGATAGCCATACTAGTTTATCTGATTGAAGCTTTATCTCCTCCATCATTGCAAAAGCAGTTTCTACTAGCAATTGTTCAACTTGGTCAGGACAACCATACTCTACAAAGCTTGAAAAATGAGCATAGTGTGACAAATCAAGTCCATGGATAGGACAAGGTACAACAAGTTTTGCATCTTTCCCTATGTTGTGAAACACAACTACAGATTTCGAACTTGAGAATTGATTACTAAATGATGTTAAGTCTACTTTTACATTTTCTAGTGCATTAGCTTTAATTAAAACAAATTCAAAATCAATAAGGTAAAATGTTGTGTAGTTTACTGCAGGTGTTTCAAAGAAAAAGGGCTTTATTGGACTGTTAACTAAACCTTTTATAAAAAATTGTCTAAAGTTCCAGCTTTCAATAAATAAACTCATAACTTGATTGTATTTTAGAACTTTACTGTCACTAAAAATCTTGAGCTTACATACATCGCCATTTATTCTAGTATGTTCGAATAAGAAGTTGTCCATCTCTGATTAAATTTATTGAATACCTAATTTTATTTACTATGATACAAATCAATTTTAATAATATTATTAATAACTTAAGATACTTTAAGTGAATTTTCAAACTATATGAAATTTCAAATACTTAATTAAAACTATTTTAACCAATTTCGGTAATTAAAAGCACTTATAACCACTTTTAAACTTATAAATGGCTTTAAATTAAAGCCATTTAAACAGAGACTCTGTTATACTACGTACTCTGTTATACTTGATAATACATCCTCTGTCAGAGTATGTATTATCATTGCGAATGTTTTTTTACGTGTTTTACTGTAAAAAACCACAATCCCTATCATATAATACAAACTTACAAAAATAACAAAAATATATATAGTATTATTAATAAGATATTATAACAATATAATAATAATTTATCAATTAATAATATTGATTTGTGACTTGTTCTCCTTAAACTAAATGTCTTAGGGAGACCAAAAATCAAGATTTGCAGAAGACAGGATCAACTCCTACTCCAACGAGTTACCTATTCGAGTACCTGCTATGGGCCCGAGTTTAAGTTTGATTTGACAACAAAGTTACAAAGTGTGAAACAAACAAAGATAAGAAACAAACGCGCAAGGGTGGACGTGTATTCAATTAACGGGTTTTTCGGTAACGCAGAAAATTTCGGTAAGAAGCGATAATGTTAAAATAGCACGCTGACTATTTTACGGAATGATTTTACGGGTTTTGGTTATTCAATATAAGAAAACGCATTTGTATTTGAATATTTTTTGTTTTGTTTTTTTTTTTTGTTTGTTCTTCATTACAATATTTATTACAAATTAAATAAACAAAACTATGTTACAATAATAAAAGTTAACAAGTCAAGATATCGTTAAGAAATAAATATTAAAAATAAATATAAAGAAGGTGGATTACTCAAAGAAGACCATCAGGTCTTGTCACAGAGAAACTGCTAATTGCTTGTGGATAAAAAAACAAACAAAAAAATAAATAAAAAAGAATATACATTAAATATATACATATACTAATATAGATAAGGGATTTTCAAAAAATTTAAAAGTAGATTAGTATATTATCAGTTGAAAAAATGAGTTTTTTAAGATTTTGCTTAAAAGAATCAAAATTACATTCTTGAGAAAAATCTTTAGAAGTGTTTAGAACTATACTATTCCATAAAAATGGTCCGCAAAATGAAATAAAAAGTTTTCCAAAATTAGTTTGAGAAAATGGTTGTCGAATTGAATTATCGTTCCTTAAAATATATTTATTTCTATCTCTTTGTAAATACAAGTTACGAAAAGAAACGGGTGATAGGTGGGTCTTGCATTTATACATAAAACAAAGAATATTAAAAACATTTAACTCATACATATTGAGTGTTTTTATATCATATAAAAGAGGCTTGGCGTGAGCAAAATGGTCCTTGAAATTTATAAGGCGTGCTACATGTTTCTGTTGCCGATAAAGTGGTTTAAGTTTACTTTTATAAGTGCTACCCCAAGCAATGTTTGCATAATTAACATGGCAATGAATTAGCGAATAATATAACTGAATTATATACACCTAAAAATCTTGTCACTAGAACTCTTTTAATAATTATGTTATCGATAAAAAGAAAGGGTAAGTTGCTAGGTAGCTGGTGCTTTTTACCATAAGGATGAAAAAGAATCCATTTAGTTTTATCAATATTTAATGATAGTTTGTTTAATCTAAACCATTCGGAAATTTTGGCTAGTTCAATGTTCATATTGCTAAAAAGTGTAAATATGATTTTATGAGAAAGAAATAAGTTAGAATCATCAGCAAACATAATTGTCATTAGGTTAGAAGCTTTTGTTAGATCATTAATATATATTAGATATAGGAGAGGTCCTAATATAGATCCTTGAGGAACTCCACATGAAATATTTAACAAATTAGATGATACATTATCATCTGCATAAACATATTGTTTCCGATTATTTAGGTAACTTTTAAGCCAAATTAATATATCTCCAGTAATTCCGTACCACTCCAACTTTTTAAAAAGAATTTTGTGATCAATAGTATCAAAAGCTTTTGCCAAGTCAATGAAAACACCTAAAGTAAATTGAGAATTTTCAAATGAGTCAGATATATTTCTTGTAAATTGTAAAATGGCATGTTTAGTGGAATTGTTTTTTTGGAACCATTTGATTGCTGTATAGTAAATTGTTTATAGTAAGATGATTATAAATTTTATTGCACAAAATTCTTTCTAAAACTTTAGAGAATACAGAAAGAAGTGAAATTGGACAATAGTTACTTATATTCTCAACGTTACCATCTTTTAATATTGGTATGACTTTTGCTAATTTTAGAGCTTGTGGAAAAATTCCCGGTTTAATTGATAACGAAAAAATCTTAAAGAGTATATCTTTTAAAAGCATCAAATGAACTTATAACAATGTTGCCGTTAATACCATCAGGGCCTAATGCTTGGTTAGATTTCAACATTTTAAATGCAATTTCAAACTCTTCAAAAGAAAATTTAAACGAGTTTAAGTAAGAGTTTAGAGGGAAACATTGATCAATCATTAAGCTGTTTGCTATAGGGATGTTTTTTGCAAAATTTGGTCCTACAGACACAAAATATTTATTAAACTCTTCCGTGATTTGTCTTTTATCATATAAAAATTCATTATTATGTTTAACCATGTTTGGCAAAGGGTGAGATACACTTTTTTTGCTGCCAGTAATTTCTCTTATTATAAACCAAGTGCGCTTAAAATTTAATTTATATTTATCTAGTAAATTTAAACAATATTTTTTTTTTTTTTTTTTTTTGAGGCAAAAAGTTTAGCGTAATTTTTATATATAATTTTATTTTCATTTGTTTTACATTTTAAGTAATCAATGTATAATTTTTGTTTAATTTTTGAAGACTTACGCAAACCCTTTGTAATCCAAGGCGATTTAATACTTTTAGCTTTGAGATTTAATTAACTTTAGGGAAATTAGTGTCGTAAATATCATAGAAAGTTTCAAAAAAGGAGTTATAAACTAAGTTTGTATTATCAGAGGCGTTAATAAAGTTCCAATTAATTAAAGATAATTGTTCTTTAAAAGATTCAAGGTTTTTATTTGTAAAAATTCGCTTTTTGAAAACTTGTTTTTCATTAGGAAGTAATTTATTATCTATATTTATAGAAAAGAAAACACGAAAATGATCAGATATGTAATTTTTAATTATGCCTTTTTTTAAGGATACGTTAAAAACATCAGTGGTTAAAATATTATCAATTAAAGAAACACTTGATCAGGGTTGTTATCTGTCAAATATGTCTGAGACATATTTTCTACCGACATAAAATATGTCCCACATATTTTCTATCGACATATTTTGACATATTTTTATGTCTGAATTATTTTCTGCTGACATAAAATATGTCAGACATATTTTCTTTCGACATATTTTGACATAATTTTATGTCTGAATTATTTTCTGCTGACATAAAATATGTCAGACATATTTTCTTTCGACATATTTTGACATAATTTTATGTCTGAATTATTTTCTGCTGACATAAAATATGTCAGACATATTTTCTGTCGACATATTTTGACATAATTTTATGTCTGAATTATTTTCTGCTGGCATAAAATATGTCAGACATATATTCTGTCGACATATTGTGACATGATTTTATGTCTGAATTATTTTCTGCTGGCATAAAATATGTCAGACATATTTTCTGTCGACATATTTTGACATAACTCTATGTCTGAATTATTTTCTGCTGACATAAAATATGTCAGACATATTTTCTGTCGACATATTTTGACATAATTTTATGTCTGAATTATTTTCTGCTGACATAAAATATGTCAGACATATTTTCTGTCGACATATTTTGACATAATTTTATGTCTGAATTATTTTCTGCTGGCATAAAATATGTCAGACATATATTCTGTCGACATATTGTGACATAATTTTATGTCTGAATTATTTTCTGCTGGCATAAAATATGTCAGACATATTTTCTGTCGACATATTTTGACATAACTCTATGTCTGAATTATTTTCTGCTGACATAAAATATGTCAGACATATTTTCTGTCGACATATTTTGACATAATTTTATGTCTGAATTATTTTCTGCTGGCATAAAATATGTCAGACATATTTTCTGTCGACATATTTTGACATAATTTTATGTCTGAATTATTTTCTGCTGACATAAAATATGTCAGACATATTTTCTTTCGACATATTTTGACATAATTTTATGTCTGAATTATTTTCTGCTGACATAAAATATGTCAGACATATTTTCTGTCGACATATTTTGACATAATTTTATGTCTGAATTATTTTCTGCTGGCATAAAATATGTCAGACATATTTTCTGTCGACATATTTTGACATAACTCTATGTCTGAATTATTTTCTGCTGACATAAAATATGTCAGACATATTTTCTGTCGACATATTTTGACATAATTTTATGTCTGAATTATTTTCTGCTGGCATAAAATATGTCAGACATATTTTCTGTCGACATATTTTGACATAATTTTATGTCTGAATTATTTTCTGCTGACATAAAATATGTCAGACATATTTTCTGTCGACATATTTTGACATAATTTTATGTCTGAATTATTTTCTGCTGACATAAAATATGTCAGACATATTTTCTGTCGACATATTTTGACATAATTTTATGTCTGAATTATTTTCTGCTGACATGAAATATGTCAGACATATTTTCTATCGACATTTTTTGACATAATTTTATATCTGAATTATTTGATGTTTGATATTCTTGAAGAAAAAATCAATCTAACAAATTTATTGCGCATTTCAACTTAATTTACAGAGTTAAGTGAAAATAGTTTAACAAATTTGTTGCTTTTTTGCAATCAATTATGCTTCATAAAACTTTTACTTTAAACCCTATAAGCAAACATCAGTTGTTTCATAAAGGTCTTTTTCTGCTCTTTTTAGCGATGTATCATTTTATAGTATTGACTAATATTGGCATTTATTGACTTATTTATTGATTACGATTTATTTATTGATTATGACTAATATTGACATTGATAGTATTGACTAATATTGACATTTGATAGTATTGACTAATATTGACTAGTTTTGAGGCATCATTTGATAGTATTTGATAGTATTGATTAGTATTGGCGCTTTCCCTTATTAGAATGTAAAAAGCATCTCAAGCTGAGTTTTTATTACTGAAAGTGGTTTTTATTAGTATGACAAAACTTAAAACTATTTCTTTGATTAAAATAATAATAAAAAAAAAACTTTTTCAGTTATTTTTAATTACTAGTTGACCCTGAAAAAGATCTCATTATGAAAAATTGAATTCAAAAGATTCTATGAAAAAAACGGTTCACAGAATTTCAAAAAATTCTTGCCAAATTAAATTCATTTAAGCTGAAGAATTTGAAATACTTCACAAAAGTTATATTCAACTCATTAAATTCATATTAAGAAGACTAACCGGTAAAAATTTATAACTAATTACGAATAATATACTTTTAGTTATAATAGTTATGATTTATTTAACAATAAAATAATTGACAATTGCATTATAACAGCATACTTAACTGCCATAAACTTGCATAAAATGTTTTGAGTGAAATATATATTGGAATAATTATTTTTTTCGTTTTCCTTACGATTTAAAGTCAAAAATGGAGAATAATTTATTGAATGAATCAACTATTAGTTAAAAATAACTAAAAATGTTTTTTTTTAAATATTATTTTAATCAAGAGAATAATTTTAAGTTTAGTCATATTAATAAAAACCTTTTTCAGTAATAAAAACTCAGCTTGAGATGGTTTTTACATTCTAATAAGGTAAATCACCAATACTAATCCATACTAATCAATACTATCAAATACTATCAAATATTATCAAATGATGCTTGAATACTAGTCGATACTCTCAAATGATACATCGTTTAAAATACATTGTCAATAGTATTGACAAAGTATTTTTAGCGATGTATCATTTGATAGTATTGACTCAATACTATCAAATGATACATCGCTAAAAAGGGCAGAAAAAGACCTTTACGAAACAAAAGATATTTGCTTATAGGATTTAAAATAAAAGTTTTATGAAGAATAACACAGGTCAACAAAAACAAAATTTTTTTCTGGTGCCAAGAAAACAATTTGTTTTTTATGTTGGATCTCTTATTTTGATTTCAAATATGCAACTTATTTTTTACCATCACGTCAAGTTGTAAAGATATTTGGGTTCAAATCTTTAGAATTTGGGGAAAAGTTCCTAACATTGTCGAAAAAAAAGTTGTTCAAAAGTATGTCAAACTGAGTCTTAAATCAAGCGTATTTTCATAGAGATTTTAAAGATGTTATTCGTTTGTAATAAAAATAAGTATTTTTTGTATTATTGCTGAAAAACATTTTGTTGACATTTTTTTAAGAGTTTTTTTCAAATAATTTTTTTGCCAAAAAATTTTATAGAGAAATTTTTATGTTTTCTAAAATCTCTATACTATCTTCTAAAATACGCTTTTTTTGAGACCCAAGTTGACATACTTTTAAACAACTTTTTTTTTGACAATATTAGGAACTTTACCCCAATTATTTAAGATCTGAACCCAAATATCTTTACAACTTGACGTGATGGTAAAAAATGAGTTGCATATTTGGAATCAAAATGTGAAATGCAATCCAAAAAACTAATTGTTTGCTCGGCACCAGAAAAAAAATTTTTTTTTTGTTCCCCTTCAATTATAATTGATTGCAAAAAAGCAACAAATTTGTTAAACTATTTTCACTTAACTCTGTAAATTAAGTTGAAATGCGCAATAAATTTGTTAGATTGATTTTTTCTTCAAGAATATCAAACAGCAAATAATTCAGATATAAAATTATGTCAAAATATGTCCATAGAAAATATATTTTACATATTTTATGTCAGCAGAAAATAATTCAGACATAAAATTATGTCAAAATATGTCGACAGAAAATATGTCTGACATATTTTATGTCAGCAGAAAATAATTCAGACATAAAATTATGTCAAAATATGTCGACAGAAAATATGTCTGACATATTTTATGTCAGCAGAAAATAATTCAGACATAAAATTATGTCAAAATATGTCAATCGAAAATATGTGGGACATATTTTATGTCGGCAGAAAATATGTTTGAAAATATGTCAACAGATCTGCCAGACATATTATGTCGTAACAACTCTGCACTTGATTGAGTAATTCTTGTTGGTTTGCTAATCAAAGGAATCGCACCATTTTCGAAAATGCCATTATAAAACTTTTTAATGTTATTATTGACGTGGTATTGAAAACAATCTAAATTCAGATCACCCAATAAGTAGATAAATTTATTTTTGCGGTTTCTTTTTTTAATAACGTCATTACATAAAAACGAATTAAAATTTTTAATTTCACCTGAAGGTGGGCGATAACAGCAACTTAGAATTTTATTTTTTAATTTATTGGTTAAAATTTCAATCGTTAAAACCTTTTTATCAGCATCAGTGATGCTCATGTCATGCCGGGTAAAATATTGTAAGTTATTTTTAACATAGATAAGAACGTACAACTTTAGCGTACTCACCCTTCGCCCTTAAATCTTTTGCCTCATTTAGGAGTTTTTCCGCAGTTCTAGCGTATGATCACTATAATCTTCATTTATGTAAACCTTTTGAATCCATAATTTCATCGTCGTATATTTTCTTAATATCTTGGCTTTGTTTTTGTAGTTAAGAAATCTTACTACGATCGATCTATTTTTTTTATTGTTTTCAGGTAATTTTTTGCCAACTCGATGCGTCCTTTCAATTTCAAAGTTTCCGTGTAGTTGAAGTTTATTATTTAAAAACTTCCTTACTTTATTTTCACTGTCTTCCCAACTTTTATTTTCAATTTCTTCAATCCCGCAGAATCTTAAGTTGTTGCGTCGACTTCTGTCTTCAAGCTCTGCCAATTTGTTAATCATTTTAGAATTTGCATTTTCATCTATCAATGATGTTTTTGATGTTTGATGATTAGCGACTATTTTATCATAACTATTACTCACAAATTCAACAGCTTTATTAAGTGCGCGTAATTCCTTTTTTAGTTCCTTGTTCTCGTCAATTACTGAGTTTAATTTGTTTTCAAGTTTTTCAATTCTATCATTAAACATTTTCATAATAGTATTTTCATGAATTTCCAAAATATCTTTTAACTGTGCACTGCACAGTTACATCTGCACAGTGTGGAGATGTAAAATTTTTAGTAGCCATTTTGAATTTTTATTTTTTTATTTTTTATAACCAGTAAGTAAAAAAAAACACGTCCGCTCGCGGTGAATGCTGATAGCTAATATTTGTATATTTATTCAGTCATCAATAATTATTATTTACAAATTCATTGAAATCATGCACAGTAAAAACAGTTCGTGGTAAGAATTTATCTAAAATGCATATTCTAATTATTGACGGAGAGAGGCAGACAAGGACCCCTCTTTTCTAACAACATTTGCAATTATAGCTGCGCCAGGCAAATTGAAAAACATAACCTGTACTATTAAAGTTTACATTTAAAAGAGTTGAGTGACTCTATTAGTGAAAAAATTACGTCTTTCATAATGTTTCAATTTTTTTTTTGACGGGTAGTTCAAAGGCATGACCTCTTATTTTAAAAAAAATCAAATCAAATCAAATATATTTCGAAATAAGTTATAACATTTCAAGGAAATTTGCAGTAGTGCAAGTTCTAATATAAAGTAAATACCTGAATCTACAACATAACGTTATAGTCAATGATGAGAATAGTAATAATAGCTGATATCAATAATATTAATTATTGTAAAAATAATAACAATACCAACAATAATAATAATAATAATAATAATAACAATGATAATAACTATAATAAACGGAGAATTTCATAAATAAAGACAATAACAGCAGCAACAAAAATTTATTAAATAATGACAGCAACAAAAAAGATTTAGTACGAAGTAAAGAATAGTTGAATGAAAAAAGATAAATAAAAAAATAAAGAAATAAAGAATGTCAAATTATAAGTACTAATATTAATAATATAAGAATGAAAAATTTAATTTAATTAAAAATGGCAGATAGAAAACCAGAGGAATTAGATGTAGATGGATAAGTAAAGAATTTCAAAATGTAAAAAATATCAAATTAAGAATCACGAATTCATAGATAAAGATAAGTTATAAACTTTGGTTTTGAATTCAGAGATTAAGTTAAGAGATTTTAGATCAGGAGGTAGTTTGTTCCATGAGCCAATACATTGATATTAAATGGATTTATTTCCATATTTAGTATAGTAGTATTTTAGAATAACTAAGTTTAAGCTTCTGATGAAGCAGAGAAGATAGTGACAATTTGTACTTGTATAGAAATTGTTGAATGATAGGGGAAGGTTTTTGTGATGTATATTTCAAACAAGTTGGCAGTTAAGGAATACCACAAGGTCGCTTTAATATATTAGAGATTAGGTATAGCACATTGGATTTAAAGTTATTATACTGAAAATACATTATCTTCAAGGCTTTATTTTAGTGATGAGCAGCCTTAAAATGATTTGTTTACGGGATTGTCCCCATACCTTACATGTATATCTTCGATGGGACCAAAAAATAGCATGATATATATTTAGCAGAATTTCTAGATTTACATAATGGTAGACTTTGGATAGCATTCTATTAGATCTGCTGAGTTTCATTTCTAAGTCATTTAGATAGCCTTGAAAAGAAAGATTAGAATCAATTTTAATCCCAAGATATTTAATTGAGTCTGAAGGATAAATTTTTTGTCCGCTTAGTCTGAAATTTAAGAGCATATTAGTTGGTGCCAGATTGAATTTAAAGATGATCAGTTCTGTTTTGTTAGAGTTGAGAAAAAGTTTTTTTGAAAAAAGCCACTGAACAAGATTTCCAAGATCATGATTAATATTTTTGTTGATTTTTTTAAGTGATTTGTCAACCAGTAGCATGTTAGTATCATCAGCAAAATTATAAGCAGTTGCAAATTTAAAAGAAGTATTTAAGTCATTAATAAAAAGAAGAAAAAGAAGTGGTTCTAAAACTAAACCTTATGGGACGCCATTTGAGCAATTCTTTAAATCAAATTTAGTGCTATTAATGGAAACAAATTGTGTCCTGTTTTGGAGATATGAAGTAAACCATTTTAGTGGGCTGTCTCTGATTCAATAGCATTCCAACTTTGTGAAAAGGATATAGTGATCCACAATATTAAAAGCTTTTTGCAAATTTATAAACACCCCACACGTAAAGTGCTCATTATCTAGAGCTTTTCTAATCTTCTCAATAATTTCAATAAGTGCAAGGGTTGTGGAATGTTTGCTTTGAAATCCATATTGATGTTGGTACAGGCATTCAAATCTTTATAGAAACTTGTATAGCCTGTTATGCATAGCCTTTTCAAAACGTTTGCTTAGGTTGAAAAGTAAAATGGGTTGATAGTTAGAAAAATCTAGTAAGGAGTCTTTTTTATAAATTGGAATGACTTTAGCTACTTTAAAAACTTCAGGGAATTACCACTTTTAAAAGAATTATTTGTCATAATACTAAGAGGTTCGGAGATTATGTGAGAGGTAAGTTCAAGGAAAAATGTAGGTATGCTGTTAGGTTCATAACTTTTATCACTTTTAAGAGCATTATTAATAAGATTAGATACCTCATCTTCACTCACAGGATCAATAAAGAAAGAACTAACATTAGGCAAATGAAGAAAGTCACTATAAGAATATATTGATGATTTCATTGAGTTTTTGACGAATAGAAAAAAATGATTATTAAATATATTTGAAACAGTGGTATAATCTGTGATGATATTTTTATTCAGATTTAGCGGAGTAGGTGTTTTATGTAATGATGCTTTAAGGTAAACTATACTTAGATCTTCGGTACGCAGATGTGGTTTGTGGTTCTATATATGGTTTATATACAAAACTTGTATATAAACCATATAAATATATAGTTTGGCTCATTTTGTTTTTTATTTTTGTTAGCCTACGTGCATAATTTTGCATTTTTCAATGTTAAATAAATGGTATAAACCATTTTTAGACCATCTAACAGCTGTTTCAAGATCTTTTTGAAGACATAATGCATCTTTTTCAGACTTGATAATACCTATGATCTTGCTGTCGTCTGCATACATTTTTATATGACTAAAAATTAAGTCCGGTAAATCGTTAATGTAGAGCACAAAATTGAGCGGTCCTAATACCAAACCCTGAGGTACTCCGCTTAACACTTTTCTCCATGGCGATAATGTATTATTTATTTTGACACGCTATTCTCTATTTGTCAACTAATTTTTTATCAAGTTATGTAGTTGACCGTGAATTCCATATGCCTTCAGTTTATACAGGAGTCTTTCGTGCGGTACATATTGAACGCTTTTGAAAAGTCTGTATAAATTACCTCTGCTGCAAAACCCTGATTGATGGCATCTGTAACAATTTCCCGTGATTCTAATAGGTTTGTTGTGCACCCCTGTGTTTGACGAAGCCATGCTAAGCTGGAGTTATAAGTTTTTTTTCGACACTATACTGCATAATACAATTGTGGATTAAACCTTACAAGGTACCGAGGTTTTAGATACTGGCCGGTTGTTGCTTGCCTTTAACTTATATCCTTTTTTGAATATAGGTGTTACTTCTGCTTTTCAAAATTGATCTGGAACAAAGGATGTTAAAATAGGAGACTTAGTATACATGGTTAAAGAGAGAGAAAAAGCTTCTGCGCAATTTTTCAAGACTCTTGGATGGATTCTATCAAGACCTGTTGCTTTTGAAGGATCAAGTTTCAGCAATCTGTTTTTGACTATTTCATAAGTGATAAAATCAACTGCTTTACCGCAAGTGGCTGGAGATTGGTTTAAAAAATTAGATCTTGCGGCTCTACATCAAATACAGTATAATATAATCATTGAGTGTCTTACATATGTTAAATATGTTATCCGTCACCGATTCATTGTTGTCTTCAAATAAAAAGATTTTATCGTGAACTTTGATTTTGCTTTTGACTTAAGAATTGAGTCCCTTTGGGTTATGTTTAAACAAAGAAGTTAGTGCATCTTTGTAGTCAAGTTTTGCTTTTTTCACCAATTTGTTACGGTTTTTGCTGCTTTGTTATATTCTGCTCTAACGAGTTGGTGTGATCCTGGTCCTGCTGACACATATTTATCCCAGAATTTACTTTTTTTTTTACAACATCCACGACCTCACTAGTAACCCATGGGTTTTTATTTGGCTCATATGGTTTTGTGGTACTTGGTATGTAGAGTGAAGTAGCTTCATTATATTTGTCAATTCATAGTTTGTATTTTTCGGCCTCAGATATTTTTTAAACAATGTCTCCGAGTCATAACTTCTAATATAATTCGAGATAAAAGTAAAGCTTGCCTTGCTCCACACTGATCGAGGAGTTATTTGTGGTTCATTGTTTGTTATTGCTGCTGTAATTTAACCTACAACAGTCAGGTGAGCTTGTCCTTCCGTGGTAGATTCCAAATGTTCAGCTTGAGTTAAGAAAATTAATTTGTCTGGCTCGTTGGTTATGATTAAGTCCAAGATGGACTTTAATTCTTTAACATCTCCTAAGAAAATTCAGAAAAAAATTCCAAGAAAATCTTAGCATCTCCCCAGAAAATTCGGAATTTTTTATTATTGGTAGCGTTATATTGGGAGAACTCACGGATAAAATTTAGTAAATCTGCTAACTAAAAATTTTGCTGAAAGGTCACTGTGTCACTTAATGGTTTGTAGAAAAGAAACAACCACCGCGCTACACACTCAAATTATGTAGTATTTAAACTTTTTGTACATATATCACAGAATTTCAGTCTGAATGCTGAAATTGTTTCTGGTGCTAAAGACAATGATAAAACAGCTCAATTATACATTAATGTGTTTGCTTAATATGTGGTGCCAGATTCTTTAATTTATTTATAGAGTTAATCGTTCACTACAGGCTAAAAATCTATCAGCTGAAGTTTTAAAACAAATAAGAGGGCTTTTAGCTTTTATTTAGATGCTGCGCGATAAAGGAGTGAAATTTATTACTGATTTAGCGAAAATCAGATGTAATATTAGTATAATTATGAAAAAGCATAAAAAAGCAGAAGAAAAAAAAATATTGATATCTATCCCGATTTTCCAAACAAGAGATTATCGAAAGCCAAACATGTATCATCTGAAAAGGGTCCCGATGAAAGACATCTGCTTACATCAGATCATGATTTTGAAAGACAATGTAACTCCATGTTTGACTGTGTATTAACTCGAACTCAGTGATGCTTTGTGTTTATGAATGAAATTTCTTCAAAATTTGAGTTTCTCTATGGGGAATCTCAGAGCAATTTCACTGTGGGAAATCTCTTGCAATTTGGTGCAATTTTTTGCAACCGTTTTTGCAATTTGTTGCAATCATTTGCAATTCTTTGTAACAAAAGGAGAGTGAACAACTTTAGCTCTCAAAACAGTTACAGTTATTATTTCTGCATTAGAGAGCATTAATTATGAAGTTAATTTAGTGATGAAAAGTTTGAAAAAAGTTACAACAATGAATATTTTAAAGTTTATTCATTAACATTCCTTAGTTGCTATTTATCCAAATATAGAAATTGCCAACAAGTTTTTCTCACAATTCCAGTTACATTTATAACGTTTTCATGAACTGAAGCTGTTATTCCATTGTTTTAATAAACTTTTTTAGTAAATTGGAGCGCTCTTGTTCCATCAGGGTCACTCAGATGGGGGTGGGGGCCACTGGGTACATTTTACCTAGGCACACAGATAAAGGGGGAACATGCCCCCCTCAATAAATGATTTTATTAAAATTTTTAATAATCATAAAGAACACTACTCCTTGGACAAATTTAAAAAAGAATCTAAAAGACTCTTATTACAATTAGAATTTATTACAACAGACGTCAAATTTTTATTATTCTAAATTTAATTCAAAATAGAAAAAAAAAAACGTTGTTATTATCACTAAATAAATGTATCTTATTAAACATTAATATAGAAAATGCGCATGCATTAATATATGCTTACATTACTTTTATTTTAAATCAGTAGAATTATACCTAGGGTTCGGCATATTAGGCAGCCGCCTAAGGAGAAATATTATATGACTATTAAGATTTAATTTACTTTACACTTTAAAATTCCATAGGGCGTTTTTTATTATTCACGGTTACTACTACGATTTGCGCAGGAGTGTTACAAACTATGATTAGGCATAAAGACTTTTTCAAACATTTAACAAAATAAGTTTTGTCTAATCTAATCTCGGTACGAGGTGTGTTTTTTAATAACTTTAATTAACGAAAGTTAAATTGTGCCTAAAATATTATAGAACTAAGTGGTCAATGCGCAAACTAGAA
The DNA here is from genome assembly GCF_038396675.1 of Hydra vulgaris. Classification (NCBI taxonomy): domain Eukaryota; kingdom Metazoa; phylum Cnidaria; class Hydrozoa; order Anthoathecata; family Hydridae; genus Hydra; species Hydra vulgaris. Next base: position 35,171,887 of record NC_088922.1, read on the forward strand.
AATAATTACAAACGCATTTAATGATTTCTTCTCTTCAATTGCAGATCATCTTGCTAAAGAAATTATACCTCATGGATTTTACTTTAGCCACTATCTATAAAACCAAAGTCCTGATTCTTTTTTTATATCCCCAGTTACTTCTCAAGAGATAAAAGACTATATCTCCCCCATGAATTTAAAAAAAAGCACTGGGTTCAATAGCATTCCTTCAAAAATTATGACCTTAGCATCTCAAGAATTGAGCTTCCTCTTGAGTATTATAATAAATCAATCTTTTCAATTAGGGATATCTCCTGACTTATTTAAAGTTGCAGAAGTTGTCCCAATTTTTAAAAGCGGCTGTAAACAAGATCCTTATAACTTTCGGCCTATATCCTTACTCTCAAACTAATTGAACTTATGAACTACTAATTGAAACTACTATGAACTACTAATTGAACTATGAATTATGATAATAATTGAAAAGCTTATAACAGGTTATAAGCTTTTCAATTAGTAGTTTTTTAAACCTATCATATAGTTTGCAATTTGGATTCCGAAAGAAACATTCTACTAACTGAGCACTCATAGCTTTAACTAAAACCATACACGAGGCTCTGGATCAAAAACAGTTTGCTGGTGGAGTGTTTGTTGATTTGCAAAAAACATTTGATACTGTCAACCATGAAATTCTAGTATCAAAACTATTTCATTATGGTGTAAAGGGAATAGCTCTGAACTGGTTTTAGTTATATCTAAACCATCGTCCACAAAGTGTTACTATTGGTAGTATCTCATCCACTACTAGGTTTTTGCCTATAGGTGTTCCACAGGGTTCAACTCTGGATCCCCTTCTTTTCCTTATCTACTTAAACAATTTAAACACATGTGTTAAGTACTCGAAAGTGTACTTAAGGTTGCTGTCATCATTTTGCTGATGACACCATCCTTCTGATTGTAGATAAGTCTTTAATAACTCTAATAAGAACCTAAATTATGATCTGGCATCACTGGTTCAAAGATTGCGATCAAACAAAGTATCTTTGAATGTCAAAAAAACTGAAATAGTTCCATTTAAATCTCAAGGTAAAAAAATTACCAAAAAACTTAGAAAAAATTATAATTAATTAACAAAGAATTAGTGTTCAAAAACTAAATATTGTAGATAAAATATAATATCTAGGCATGTTATTAGATAAAAATCTTTTGTTCATTCAACAATTAAATCCATATCAAACAAACTCGAGCAAATGGAATGATTACCAAAACAAGGGATTTTGTAAGTTACGAAACCCTTTTGAATATTTGGCATCTTATTTTTAAGTCCCATCTACGCTATGGTTGTCAGATATGGGGACAAAGTTCATCCATTTATAAAAAAAACCGTACAAATCTTCAGAATAAATCATTAAGAATAATTCACTTTCAACCTAACAGTTTTAGTTCTGACGTACTATATAATCTTTTTAAAATCTTAGAGCTTGACGAACTTATCTATTTATCAAATTGATACTTGTATGGGACATTGTCCACAATAATATGTCCAGCTGCTTCACTAGCTATTTTAAATTCACAAATGGTATTCATAGAATTAAACTTAGGTTTGTATCTTATTGTAGTCTCTCTAAGCCTTTAAAACAAACACATAAGTATGGCATAAAGTCAATCAAATATCAATCAATTCACTATTGGAACTCTCTTCCTGTTGATACTAAAAAATATTCTCTAAATGACAAATATAAATTCTCCTCAATAAAAATAATCAATGAACTATCATTTATGCAATCACCCCCTAGCTATTCTCTTTAACTAAATTTTTAATAAAATAAAAGTATAAAACTCTTAAATAAAAGTATAAACTTTATTAAATTGGTAGGGGGCGTTTCTTTGGCATCTGACAGTAGTTGTGCATGAAAAAGGTGGAGTTGTGAGACTGTTTGGGGGGGGGGAAGGAGAAATAAATCCTAGATCCGCCCCTAATACCATATTTTCACGTTCTTTTAAAGACATTTTTAGAATTTTGCTAAATTTATATGTATTTTAAAACGGATTATCTATATATTTGATTTTACATAAACACAGACAATATGTAAACAGGACTCGGTGATAAGACAGTTTATGCTTTCTTCTTACTCTGGCCTAAATTTGTATATGTAGTATGTATTTATTGTAAATTTATTAAACCCCAAACTTTCAAACAGGCAAGTTATCAAACGGCAAAAAAAAAGAGCAGATTATTTTCATAATTTTAAGCAAAAAATTTAAGACTAAATTGTAGATTTTTTTTTTGGTAATATATTTTGTAAGATTTTTACATGAAATGAAATTGAAATTTAGGTTAAGTTAAATGGAAATCACATTTTCTATTTCTTGTGCGTGGAAGGGATGATTGCAATGACTCCAATTTAAATGTTGTTAAAATTCGAATTACAAAACACTTATCCGAACAAAAGGCTTGTTTTAAAACATTATCAATGTTATGTTACATAAATCAGTTAAGTTACTCTCATTCCAACACTTTTCAAATATTCTTTCTCACTACATCTATTTCAATTAATTTGATATTGTGAAATTGTATTTAATTATTTTCCTCTTTATTTCCTTAGAGAATAAAATTTTATATAAAAATTCATTTCGATTTCGAAACATATGAAAAACTTTTTTATTTTATTTAAAGAAAAGTAACACACATCATAGAGTAAAAACGTCATATCCAGTTTTATCGATGAAAGTTTAATTGATCAAGACTCTCCTATGTGTCAACAATATCTGTCTCCTTCTTTAATCAGAAAGCATTTATTTGGATGACAAGACAAAGTTTTTAAAGACTCTAATCGATGACCTTGACCGACTACGTTCTACTTGGCCCTAAATCCTCTAAGAAGCAAAACTAGTTGCATCTGGGTTAGCTTTATTTGGGTTTCAAAATGATTTTGTTAAGAAGAGGACACGGAAAAGGAAAACACATCACGGCGAGTCGGTGAACAAAACCCATATCCATAGATGTAGGTTTCGAAACCAATGTTTTGGTCTCAAGACGCCTCCAAACTCATATTTAACTGTCTTGTCATGGTATTGATCTTGAAGCCTGAAGTTTTGGTCTTAGTCTAGGTCTTGAAAGCCTAGAGTATTGGTCTTGGTCTTGGTCTCGGACCTCTACTGTCTTTTACTTTATTGATTCTTACAAAAAATATCAACTTAATGAATGGATTAGTTATTAATAACATACCGTAGATCGTCGCAACTTCACGCTCTCAATGAGAATTCGTTGCGTTGGTTTGACAAGGTTCTAACTGAAATTTTTTATATTAGGAAAATTTAAAAATAAATCTTCTAATTTGTTTAAATGTTTAATTAAAACTATTTATATATATATATATATTTTTTTTTTTTTAATTTGTTTATGTAATCTTTTATTGATTGATGTATAAAAGTGCATAAATAAATAAAAAGCAAGTATATAAATATTTTTATTTAGACATTAAAAAAAGAAAGATTTCGCGTAATCATTAAATTTGGTTATTGTGAAATGTAAATGGTTTTGGTTATTGTTAAACTGAGCACTGACTAGGATCAGAAACAAGATATAAATCGAGTAGAGAAGGTAATTGATTTAGGTTGTTTGGAAAGTAAATTGGAAAGTTGATGATGGAGAGCGATATAGGACATAGTGAAAGGTGATAGAGTGAAGTGGAGCTAAATAAAAGCACATAAAAAAATAGTCTGTGGATTCAAACCTAGTTTCCAAACAAATGGGTGAATTCTTATAAATGTAAATGCCTAGACCAAGCATTGGTGTGACTATTGGAGTCTTTACGAATTAAAGAACGATAGCCATTAACACTATCTAATTTGAGTTCAGCTGTCTCATCACAAGATGAGACAGCTGAACTAAAATTTATCTCACAAAAAGCATGTAGGTCTGGTGAACTTTGCAAGAGATAAGACTCAACACAAGAAAATTTATTTCAAAGACCATAAATATTAGTGATTGATAGATTTAGAGAACTTGGTTATTACAATGGTTTTTTGTGATTTATAGTTTTTGATACTTTAGTCATTACATTGACTAAAGAACTTGACTCAAAGCACAGATAGTACTCAGTACACTATCTAATAGTCCAAGCAATTGCCTCATTTCTATTAATAAACCCTAAGCCGTAACAAAGGATCCAAATGTATTCTCAACAATACACACCAAAAGTAAGAACAAGGACATCATCCATGCGCAACATGGCACTGTTAGTACTCTAATATTTTACAGCTGTTGATAGAATCGGTATCTCTGGGAGCTACGACAGAGTTCGGAAAACCTGACTACCAGCCGGCCTCAGAACCATAAAACTGAGTTCTAGAGCTGTACCCTCATTAAAAGATAATAGAATGAGTTGTCTAGTAATAAAAACACAAGCAAAACCCATGCAATCAATTAAGAAGATCCAGCATTCAACATTCTAAACGGGAATCATATATTATAAATACATCTAAGCCAGCCTAATAAGTAAAGAAAGGGTGCATAGCTTGTCAACAGATAGATCCTGTTTACCTCTTACATGTATGAGCATGAGTTTTATTATGTTTGACTTTTTAGTCTTAATCCCAGTCTTACAAAAACTTTCAAAGTCTTGGTCTTGGTCTTGAGTTGATTTTTTAAATCAACCCAAGACCAAGTCTTGGTCTTAAAGCATTCAGTCTTGGTCTTGGCCTTGGTCTTAAACCCAAATGTCTTGGTTGTATTTGAACGTATTTAATGTTGCTCTTAACACGCTGCACCAGTAGATAAGATACAGAATGGATACAGCTTAAAAGATGACGGATATGTTTTCGTTTATATGGCGTTCTCTATCTTCTTCTAGTAATGAAGAAAAATTTAGTTAGTAAGAAATATGCTAATTCCTGGCAAATCTCTACGTAAATGATGTAAAAGAAGAGGAATTGGTTGAAGAAATCCGTCATCCAGATGTTCTAAAGCGATCAAATACTTTTGAACAAATAAAATCTCTGTTTTTTATCGAGTTGCTCAACAGAATCTACCAGAGAGGTTTTCAGTCAATATTTCCTTCGATCTCCATTTTTAATACAATCCCGGTTTCAGTGGCTGAAGGAGAGCGCTCTTTCAGTAAGCTTGCTCTCATCAAAATCAAATTGCGATCAACAATGACTGAAGAACGCCTTACTAACCTTATGGTGATTTCAATTGAAAACGACCTTGCCAAGATTTTATCGTACGAAAATGCTATCTCTAGTTTCGCAAAGAAGAAAACCCGCAAATTGAAATTAGTGTGATTTGACTAGTCTTCATAATAAACATTTTATTGATGAACTATATAATTCCATTCATTTTAAATTTTATTTGAATTTTCGTTTTATCATATAAAACCAAGTTCAAGAGATTTTCATGTGTAACAATAGTTAATGCAAAAATAATTATTGTTTTTATTAAATTGTTGACTTCATGCTTCATTGATAGCGAAAAAAGTTTACTTTTAAATACAAAAAAAAATCACTTTAGCTAAACTATTTAGTTAAATGTGCAACGAACTACGTAACCCCTGGTCGAATGTTCCAAGGCTATGTAGTTCAAATGTATCCCGCAAGTGTTATATATAAACAAGCATTATTAAAAACCGAAATAAATTTTTTAATGTAAACTTACGTAAATTTTTTACTTCTATTTAAAAAATTTGAGCATTGGAGATAGCAAAATAGATTGTGTATGTAATTTTCAAAGCCTAAAAAATAATGAGATTTTTAAAAAAAGGACTAATTTTTTTAATATTGGATTGATACTTGTTTTCAGCGATAGTTTATTAACAAATAAATATTAATAGAAGCTAAGTGCGTTAAATTTAAGAATGTTAGGACATATTTATAGATTTTTGTAGTTAAATACATTTCGCGCCAAACAAATAGCACACACTATAAATATATTTATTCATTTTATATTGTTTCAAACATTAAAATAGTCATATTCAGAGAAGCGATAAGAAACATATCGTTTTTGGCGCAAAATGTTTTCCCGCGTCAAAATATGGTAAACCATATGATATTTTCTGTAGACAAACGGATAGCACACGTCAGTCATTTAATATTTGACTGCAACAAACGAATTGCTAAAGCTAAATAAGTGATAAATATATTAACGTAGGCCAAAAGGTCATCATATGTAAATTAATCATATGTGTTACAGAGGGACGTGAAACTAAGTTAAATGCTGAAGAAGTTGCTATGATCAAGGCATTCAAGGCTGCCAATTTATCAACGTCTGAGAAATCAAAACATATACACCGAAGTCGGAAGGTGATCGAAATTAACCAATCCAAACATAATGCTTCGAAATTAACCAAGCGTGACAAACGCCACATACTACAAGTAGCTTCAAACACCGGTTGTAGTGCCCGATTAATACACACCCAGCAGGATGATGTGTCATTGCGTACAATACAATGAACGTTACATGAAGCCAAACATCTGAGGTATGCGAAGCGTATGGCGCATGCGAACAAACAGTTGTCCACTTGATTGGGACACAATTTTTGGTCTGATGAGAGGAAATTTAATCTTAATGGTCCAGACGGATACCAATATTATTGGCATGACTTACGAAAAGAGCCCAAGACTTTATTGTCTAGACAAATTGGTAGTAGTGTCATGATTTGGGGTGCATTTTCCAAGGCTGGATTATCTGAATTAAAGTTCTTAGACGGTAAACAAATAGCTGAAGACTATTTTATTGCACTCTCTGATTACTTAATGCCATATGGGCATGCCAACTACGGACATACGTTTATCTTTATGCAAGATAACGCATCGATAAATACGGCAAAGACCGTGATGAAATTTGTAACGAAACATGATATCCAGTTGTTTGATCATCCGGCGCTGTCACCTAACTTGAATCCAATTGAAAACATTTGGGGTTTCTTGTCTTGCCACGTGTATGCAATTGCAAAACAATATAGTAACGTCACGGAACTAAAAATGGACATTCCGATGGAATGGAATAGAATCCCCCAATCTTTGCTTGAAACGTTAAATTTCTCCATACCTAAGCGTTAGATTCATGTTGTTATGAAGAAAGGTAAGAAGATTGACTATTATGTACGTTTCTACGTCTTAGTAATCACTAAAACTTGCTGAAATGGTGTTATCTTCTGCTGCAATGGTAATCACTAAAACCTGGCAAAATAAGTTTAGCCCATTGTGTTTGTATTTTTCATTTTATTCATTTTTCGTTTTTTATGTTTTAAACAAAAGCAAAGACAATAATGTCCATTTTATTGTATTTTATTTCCTGTGTTAAGTTGTGTTAAATATGTATTTATTATTGTGTTAAATTTAATACGTTCATACACCTATTTTTATTACTAAATTATTGCATGTGCTATTCGTTTGGTGTGGACTGTATTCATCCGACGTTTACAATTTGAATCATAAACTAAAAGCCCAGACAACTGGAAAACCACAGGTAAGTTATATCACAATTTACCTTTGGTTTTAATAGTCAAACCGTGGTCCCGCGATTATAAACTTAGGCAAAAAAAACCTCAGATAAAATGAGTCAAGATTTAAAAAAATTTACTCAATTTAAAGATGCTTTTTTTATTTCAGCTAAAAAAAAATCTATTATTTTAAATGTTATTTAATGTAAATATCTTTTTGATTTTTTTTTTTTTTTCTTACAACGTGTATATTGAAAACTTAGGAGTATGTTTTTATAAGGTATGAATCCATTTCTTTGAAACATTTTGCTTCTTTCTCTCATTTTTAATTTTAGTTATAACGTATTTATATAAATGTCTAGAAAAAATAAGGGACTTGGTGATAAGACATATTTGGTGATATTATAAAACACGGAACTTGTAAATATTTGTACAGCTAAATAAATGAATAAAAAAAATTTCTTAGTGACAGTAAGTGTACTTATGCTGTATTTATAGAAAGATTTTAATAGTCAAACCATGGTCCCGCGTTTTTTTTTTTTTTTTTTTTTTAGGTGCGCCAAGAAGTCCTTACGGTCTTGTCATAGAGCACCGCGGAAGTGCATTTAACCAGGAAGTTCACGCCTCCTTCCTTACCGTGATGCGAAAATTTGTCCAGAGCTCGTTTTGAACCTGGATCTCCTGCTTATAAAGCTAGCCCTCTAACCACTGCACCACGGCCGCACTACCCTTACGCACCATACTTACAAACCCAGGCGAAAAAACCCGTAGATAAAATGAGTCAAAATTTAAAAGATCAACTTAATTTGAAGTTTTTTATTTTCAGTTCAAAGTTTTGTTTATTATTTTAAATGTTTATATCTTTTTGATTTTTTTTTTCTTACAACCTGTATATTAAAAACTTCAAAGTATGTTTTTATAAGGTTGTTTTTATAATCTATTTCTATTAGATTTCATAAATATATTTTTTCAATACTGAATAGCGCATAGAATTAACATAAAGACATTGACTCAGGTCTAATTGTATGTGGTCTCTTAGTTAAAGGTTAAGTCATTAATTAACGTTAAGTTTTATAGTCAATATTTTTTTAAGCTTCATCTCGAAGATAAAGTTTTGAAATTTGAATTTCAAATACTGATTTTTAAATGAATATAAAATTTTAAACAATAAATATTTTAATCAGGAGTACAACCAGTGATTATTTTTTTGTATTTTTTTTTTTTTTTTGAGCAAATATTCCCATGAGCTCTAATAAAAATGGTAGATTTAACTCATCTAACTCAATTAACAGATTGCTCGATGCTAGTGTACAATAATACTTCGCACGCGATGTTGGGGCTTCTAAGTACAATAACTTGTAAACACATTCTTGTTTTCATTTTTTCTATAGGTGCTGTGATATTTCAGGTTGACATAATAAATGGAGTTGGTAAGATGAAAAAAAGACACACACACACAAAAAAAAATACTGATTTGCAAAATTAAAAGTTACAAAAATTTATTTTCTGCATAATACAATTATATATAGTTGTATTATGCTGAAAATATATATTTATCTCTAACATTTAAATCGGCGCAGTTTTCTAGAAATCCACTCTTGCTTGTTTTAGTTGCGTTGCAAGAGTTACATCGTCATGTAAATTTATCTTTAAATAAATAAAAAGTTTTAAATTTTTATTATTATATAAGTACGATTATTTAGTATAATTATGCAACATAATAGTTGTATGTTTTAATTGTTTATATAATAAATATTGCTCTATATTTGTATAAATTATACATTATTATAATTTCAAAATTTGAGAATCTTATTACAACAAATTTTTATTTAATTTATACTACTTTTCCCAGTGGGCACGGGGCGTAAAAAAGACGTCCTTTGGACGTTCAATTAGCGTCCTTCCGTCCCATTTAAATTCTAAACGTCTTTTGAACGTCTTTTTCGCGTGGTTAGCAGATAAAAGTATCGCTCAAAAGTCCACTTGCAAATTATACTTATTTATGCGGAAATTATTCATGCAAAATTATACAAATTATGCTAAGCAGTTAAATCAAAGCAACTGGAGAATTTAATTTAACTTATATTTATATTAATTATAACTTAAAGTAACTTAAAAGAACAATCATCTAAAAGATTTTTAGAAAGACATGAAAAAATAGTTTACAACATTATAGCATGAAAAAATAGTTTACAACATTAAATAAATAGAAAAACAATCTGCTTTGCCATTTTTAAATGTTTTCAAATTATTCTACACGTTTTTTTTATTATCGGAATAATTTCCGCATCAATTATATTAAATTTGCAAGTGGACTTAGATAGCCTTTTGAGCGATACTTTTATCTGCTAACCTTTTCGCGTCCAATAAATTTTTCGCCAAAAAAAGATCCAGAACGCTTTATTAAATCAAAATTAAGTTAGTTAAATCTCGCAATCATCAAGACTTATTTATTTTTTTAATTAAAAACGCATTTTTAATACAAATGTAAAAGGAACTTTCATATGTAAAAGGAGTTTCTTTATGGCATTTCTAATTAATAAATGAAAAGCGACTAATAATCAGACTCTTGTTAATTTATATATATATATATATATATATATATATATATATATATATATATATATATATATATATATATATATATATATATATATATATATATATATATATATATATATATATATATATATATATAAATATATATATATATATATATATATATATATATATATATATATATATATATATATATTTAATTACTTTAGAATCGTGTTAATATTGATAAAAAAATTGGTACAGATATTGAAAGAAATAGTTTAAAACTGAGTATATGATATACTATATATATTTATACTAATTATATACTTAGTTCTTGCATATAGTATATCAAGTATAATACTTGATATACTATATCAAGAACCAAGTTCTGACTATTTGAAAGATTTAGACATCGCAGAATCTCATAATGAATCATATTTTTTAAAAGGAAAACCTATTAATGATACAGAGAGTTTATACTGATAATTCAATAGGATTCAATATCTTTAGTTGACAACTTTTATATTGTGCTATTCAAAATAATTGGACCAGTACATTAGTTAATGAACTTCTTGAAATATTACAAAATCAAGGTTTGGAACATCGTGAAGATGCAAGAAAAATTTTAAAAAACATCTATAGGTATAACTAAGTTATACCTAAAGGTGTTTTTAAAATTTTCCCTGCATCTTCGATATAAACAGTTATTAACTGTTCCTCAAAAGTGTGGTTGTAATTACTCTTATTTTGAAATACAGGCAAGTATTAAGAACTTTTTTTTTTGAATTTTATTATTGATGGTTTACCTTTATTTAAATTCTCTAGTAAACAATTGTGGCCAATATTAGCTCGCTTTGATTATTTTAATATTTGTATTGTTGACATTTATTTTAAAGAAACCAAGCCTTATTCACAAACTAAAACCTATTTTTTTCTTTGAGTTAAGACTGTAATACAAAATGGTTTTCTATACAACAAAAAATATAAATGTAACTGTCAAGCCTTTCTTTTGTGCAATATTCCTGCTAGATTTTTTTTTAAAATCTCATAATGGTTACAAATTTTGTGAAAAGTGTTTCATTTATGGAACTTATGATGGAATAATTGTGTTTAATAAGGAAATTTTCTACCCACCTATCTCTTATATAAATCAACTGTTACGACTGATTTAATTTTTTGAATTAAACTCATTTGTTGGTGACTTATCCTACTCTTTTGAAATTTGAATCTTCTCCAAAAAAAATCACAGAATAAAGACGTTAGTTGTACCAGACATGTCTAAGTCTGCTTTAAATAATCCTTTAGAAGATAGATGTAATTAATTTCTCTATTTTATATATCGTTCTTTAAAAATTCTAAAAAAATAATCATAATTAAAAGCAATAGTTATATTTATTATTTGATAAAGTTTATTTTTTAGTTACTTATCCAACTTCAAATAAGAATGATAAAAATGTTTTTAAAGATGGAAGTGAGTTAATATTTTTTTCTATACGAATGAATTTTTGATAATTTATGATTTTTAGTTTTAATATTTAGTAAAAAAATATATAACACAGCAAACATTTCAAGAGGAATTTCAATGAACCTTTGTATGCATTTTAGGTGGTTGCAGTTTTGATCATCATATGCTTAATGGACCATTAGTGGCAGCAACCAAAGGTGAATAACATGAATAACCACTATATCACTTGTTGGAATGTTATCGGCTGGCCACTTGAGTAATTTACTAAGTAACGATGAGTTTAACTCCATTTAACTGCTCAAAATGTCTATATAGGTCCATTGCAAATCCACGACAACAATGTTTGCTGAGAAAGTGTCAATATGTAGTCATTTATTTATTGACATATATTTTCAGGGTTCCCAATCCTCCTTAAAAACCTTAAATATCCTTGGGAAAAAAATCCTCCATAAAAGTCCTTAAATAACCTTAAAAAAAGTTAATTGCTCTTTTTAATTTACTTTTCTATCATTTTATTTTAATTATTAATTAAAAATTTATTTATAAGCATATAGCGGAAAGGCGCCTATGATGGCATACTTAACTTTGAAGCTTCATTATTCAGTATCCTGAAGACCAATAATAAAAGTTTTGATATGGATACATTCCTTGTTACATCTAGAACAATAATTACCTTGGGAGTTTTCATCAGTTTTATTTTTTTCATAAGTTATTCTTATTGTAAAAAAAAGCACAAGTATGCCATCATAGGCAACCACTGCTCCTATGATGGCATAGGGGAGGATGGGGCTAGTTAGGATCGAGGGTAACTTAATGATTTCATTTAACCTTAGAGTCTTCCCTCAGAAAAGTCAGAAATTACTCGGAACCATCCTAATTTACCATTTCATGCTACACACCAGCATTGTAAAATTTTGCGCATGCGCATAGGATATATTGCGTTTTACGTATTTTTTTGACCAAAAAAAAATGTAGGAGCATTACTTTCTTTTAACTTTACTTAAAAATAAGTTTTTCTTATAAAAAAAAAAGGTTTTCCCAACTCGTCAATGTTTCAAAACCCCCAACTCGTCAAATGCCATCATGGGTAAAAGTCATCATTTTCATTAAAACAAGCTGTGTCTGCTTTATTCAAAAGATAAAATTAAAGTAACTGTTCCACTAAATGCACAAAACTTGAATATAAAATGCATGAAAATTTCATTCCTGCACAGTTAATAGTAAAATCACAATCTTAAATATATGAAGGAAATAAAACTACAACAGCACATCCCAAAATCGATTTTTGTTGATTATAAAAACAATATTTGTGCACAAGGGACGTTTTTTCACTAAAACTAATGTAAAGTCAGTATAGTCATGTAGGTCTAATCATTTTTTTACCAAAACCAATTTTAATGGAAATATGACCTGTATGCCATCATAGGCGCTATGCCATCATAAGCACCTTTCCCCTACTAGCTCAAAGAGTAGGATTAGTTCAAAGAGTTATTGTTTTTCTTCTTCTTCTTTATACTTATAATTATTTTGTCTATAATTTTTATTTATGCTGGAGCTTTATTTGTTTATTTGGATTTATTATTATTTTTATTTTATTTATGCTTGGAGCTTTATTTATGCTAGGAGTTTGAAGAAGTTTTTTGTTATAAGGTTTCAAAGACTTGAAGTTTTTATTTTTTTTTTATTTTATTATTAAATGATTTATTTTATAATTAAAAAAAATCAGTATTCAATTTTAAACAACAATAATAATAAGCTAAAGCAGTTGGAAACTGCTTTAGTTTGTCACTATTAAATAAACCATTCCATTAATGACACACAACTGCATAAACAACAGCGATATGCTTGTTTGATTAGATAAGGTATACTTTGTGGGGTTTAAGAAATAGTACAACAGACATATTATAGTAGAGTAAATAAATGTTAATAAATGTAAAATAAATGTAAATAAATAATGGCACAAAACAGCAATAAGATATTATCTAACTACAAAAAAATCTAATAATGTAGGTAATAATGTAGGTAAAGTAAATACCATCTAATAATATTAATGATATAAATAACAATGATAAAAATAAAATAACCAACTGAACAATTATTGTTCAGTTGGTTATTTTATTTTTATGAACAATTATTGTTCAGTTGGTTATTTTATTTTTATCATTGTTATTTGTATCATTAATATTATTAGATGGTATTTACTTCAACTTTTTGTAAATGACCTACATTATTAGATTTTTTTGTCAAAATATAATTTGTTTAAATCAACTAGTTTGATAGAATTTTTTTAAAACTTACTTTAGTTTTCTAAATAAAATGGATGAAGTTATTATCACCTTGGAAGAACAAGCACGACAAGGTTTCAGAACGTTTTTACTGGCCTGGAAATTTATTCTTAATGGCAGATCTAAGCAGTTAAAACAAAAAGAAAAAAAAAACTTATTTAAGATAATTGTTCAAAGCTTAAAATATTATCATGAGTTTACTGTGATTCTGCTACAGTCCCTCAAATAATTGTTAAAGAGTAAACCCTGAAAATTTCAAGTTTTCATTTTCAATTTAATGTTTTGTACAAGATCGAAAAAAAGAATTCTGTTTAAAACACATTTGAAAAACATATATTAGTAATATATGTTGCAAAAGTTTATTAGGTACTAAATAAATTGAAATAAAGGTTGCAAAAACAATTAGGTACTAAATAAAAAATATAGCTAAACACACAAGATAACATAAAAAGCATGATTTTCATTTTTTACTGTTTTTAACTTAAACCTTAAACGAAGTATAAAGTTCTAAACATGTTAGTGTTAACATATTTTTTTTTTTAAACTTTTAAACCGGTAAAAAATGACCTTGTGAACTAAAAAACTTCAGATTTATTTGTATGAGTTACGTGACGCATAATATCACTATGCTAATTACAATAATATTATGCTTAGTATAAAAAGTGTTAAAGTTTTCTTTATGCCGCAGAATAATGCGCGAGTTCTCAAACCATAGTTTAAACAAACGCTAAAACACATTGAGTGGTCCGAAGTAAATAATCCGCAAAAAAGTAGGACAGTTTACTCACTCCAACGTAGGGCAGTTTGCTCCGGAGTAAATTGTCCTAGACTGACGGATAGGACAAATTAGGACGTTCTACTCCGGAGTAAAGTGTCCAACCGCACAACTTACTCCGCGGACAGTTTTCTCCGTGACAGTCCTGTAAAGGCGTCACCTGGCGTTGCCATTTTGAACCGGACCTGAACGTTCTAAAAAGACGTCTTTTCGATGTCATATAGACGTCGGCGTGTCTACTGGGCTCTTGCTGAGGAACTCAAAGCGGCTTCTTCCAGAGTAAGGCTTTTTCATTGCACTTCGACTAGGCTGACATCTGCGATTACTGCCAACGTCGGTAACTCGTCAGTACAATTTCTGTTAGCGAAAGCCTGCGTGCGCGCTCGCTTCCATATTTATTGGTAAAGTAACCCTAAATAACCCTCTGCGCCTGGAGCAAATAGGAATTATACTGATGCTGTCTTTTTTTTTAATCTGTCTGATTTGAAGTCTCAGATATGGATAAACCATCAGACCAATCGACTCTGAAGCACACAACCTAACCACTGCTCCAGGATTGGGTAATGTAAAAAAAACCATCCTAGTTTATCATAAAAGATAAAATTCATTACACAACTATATCAAGATAAGTAAAAGTGATCATACATGATCACTTTTACTTATCTTGATATAGTTTAATATAGGTATAGATAAATATAATTAATAATACTTTTAATTATTACTTGTTCACTAATTACAAATAACCATTGAAAATAGT
The DNA here is from genome assembly GCF_038396675.1 of Hydra vulgaris. Lineage (NCBI taxonomy): Eukaryota > Metazoa > Cnidaria > Hydrozoa > Anthoathecata > Hydridae > Hydra > Hydra vulgaris. Next base: position 35,187,131 of record NC_088922.1, read on the forward strand.
AGTCGTTTAAAGAAAGTTGCACTCAAGGTTGACTCAATACAAACCTCAAAGAATTTATTTTTCTAATATATTAGAAAAATTAATTCTTTCAGGTTTGTATCGAGCCAACCTTGAGTGCAACTTTCTTTAAACGACTACTATTTTCGATTGTTATTTGTAATTAGTAAACAAGTAATAATTAAAAATATTATCAATTATATTTTGTAAATTGGAATAATCTTTTTAAAAAATTACAAATGCATATCATATGTTTGTTAACAAGTTTTAACAACTTTATGATATATTAAACCTTTCCCATATAATATTTAGTTTCGGAAAAGTCCAACCCTTTGTTAAATACAAAATGTTTTTACTATATAAAAAATATCCTAGAAGTACGGCTTTATAAATATCCTAGAAGTACGACTTTATAAATACTTTTAAATTTTACCGATTTGTTTTTATTTAAAACGCGCCAAAATTTTATATTAAAATTTAATTTCTTGACGAGATTTTATATTTTTACTTTTTCGATACGTATGAGAGCTTATCATCAGAGAACTATTCATACTTAAGACGGAACATGATATTCATACTTAAGACTGAACACGATATTCATACATAAGACTGAACATGATATTCATACTTAAGACTTCAACATGATATTGCAAAAGAAAACGATCAAGTAAACTGTTTTTTGAATGAAACTGACAAATGAAAAAATAAGGAACGATAAATACAAAAAATAAACTAAATCAGTTTTGAGTTAAATCAACATTTTGTACTTTTTGAAATATCTAAATTATCTATTTTATTATGATTATCGCATTTTATTTACTTTTACGCATTTTTCTTTTCTTGCTTGTTTTTATCGTGATTCTTTTCTCGACGTGAAAAGTATAGGGAAAACCTACAAGATTGTTTTCAAATTGTGTAACGGAAACCGAAAAAAGTCTTTAAAATGCTTTTTAATACCTAATATTACACATTCTAAAATCTAGTGCAATGTCTGTTTGCGTTCTCTATTCTTTCTAAACCGACTACTTCTAACTTTTGCTCTTGTTTACTTTGTTTTTCCTAACTTGTAAACAAGAATGCGTTTACAAGTTAGCCTAAATCTAGTTTTTTTTATTATAACTTCAATCTCACGAGAATATTTTCTAAAAAATAATTACAAAAAAATAATGTTTGTGTACTCCTGATTAAAATATTAATTAATAAAAATTTTATATTTATATAAAAATCTATATTAGAAATTCTAAGACTCAGAATATCTAATATAGGTTTTTATATAAATATAAAATTTTTTTAACGTCAAGATTAAACTTAAAAAAATATTGACTATACAACTTAACGTTAATTAATGACTTAACCTTTAACTAAGAGACCACATACAATTAGACCTGAGTCAATGTCTTTATGTTAATTTTATGCGCTATTCAGTATTGAAAAAATATATTTATGAAATCTAATAGAAATAGATTATAAAAATAACCTTATAAAAACATACTTTGAAGTTTTTAATATACAGGTTGTAAGAAAAAAAAAATCAAAAAGATATAAACATTTAAAATAATAAACAAAACTTTGAACTGAAATTAAAAAACTTCAAATTAAGTTGATCTTTTAAATTTTGACTCATTTTATCTACGGGTTTTTTCGCCTAGGTTTGTAAACGCGGGACCACGGTTTGACTATTAAAATCTTTCTATAAATACAGCATAAAGTACACTTACTGTCACTAAGAAATTTTCTTTTAATTCATTTATTTAGCTGTACAAATATTTACAAGTTCCGTGTTTTATAATATCACCAAATATGTCTTATCACTTCTAGACATTTATATAAATACGTTGTAACTAAAATTAAAAATGAGAGAAAAAAGCAAAATGTTTCAAAGAAGTTTATATAAAATGCAAAATAGTTTAATAGAGTATTAATAATAAAAGTTAAGGAAGTAATTTAATCACAAATATCAAAATTAGTTAAATTTACAGATATTAATTTTCAATTTTAAAAATACAGTAATTGTAATTTATGTGCTAAACATATATTACCTTTAATTTTTTGTATATATACCATTTGTCAGATCTGTTTCCTTAAAATACACACATGTTTAAAACATAACTGATATTATTGCCGAGGACTTACTTTATAAACATTCAAACTGAAAAATCAGATAAAACAAACAAATGGTCATGTCAAAATATATCACTATATATTTCACCAGCTAGCACACATAGGTTGGTAAAACACAATAACAATGTTGCTAATTGCGTTGGCACAGCATCGGTCGCCAACGTTGTTTTACAATGTTAAAAATGTGATGTCGCCAACAATAAAAAACCAACGTTGACATAACTTTGTATTTAAGGTTGGTAAAGCTTAATATTTATATCAATCCAATAAATAAAAATATTAAAACTAAATATAAAAAATTAAATGACAAAAAAAGCATGTTTTTAAAGAAAAAAAAATTACAACATTCTTATCAAAGTAGTCACGTTTCTAAAAATATTTCTTACATCATCCTTTTGTTTATCTTGTTTATTTTGTTTTGTGATCATTTGTAACCCCAACCATCAGTCAATATATATATGTACGCTTCCGAGTGTGTTTTAAATTCATATTCTCGATTTTGTATGACGTCAGTAATGACGTTTTTTGTACGCAAGGATGTTTATTGAACTTGAAAGGGAAGCAACTAGATTTAGCTTGAATCAGTTCTATTTCTTTCAATAGCTCTTCACGGAGCGAATTATTTTGCGTGAAGCGAATTTCTTTGCCGCTAATTTTTCACCAAGTCAAAAATTTTATTTCCACCGGTGTAACTTTGGCATTTTTAGTACTCTGATATTTTACAGCTGTTGAAGGAATAAACCTCTTTGAAAGCTACTACAGAGTTTGGGAAACTTGATTACCAGCCGGCCTCAGAATTAAAAAAATGAGTTTTAGAGCTGTACCCTCATTAGGAGATAATAGAATGAGTAGCCTAGTCATAAAAACAGAAACACAAGCAAAACCCATGCATTGAGTCAAGAAGATCCAACATTCAACATCCTAAACTGGAAACAATCTATTATAAATGCATCTACGCTAACCTAAAAGATGGAGAAGGGGTGCGAGGTTGGTCAACAGATAATGTCTGTTTACTCCTTAAGATAGAATGTGTTTACCTCTTATCCTATAGGACTTTTTGACAAGGATAGGCAATTCAATAATAGTTTGAGACTTAAAGGTCTTCTAGAAAACGAATCTAAAAGCTGGGAAGAAACGGAGGTAAAAGTTTTAAATATATTTGAAAGTAATCTTAAACTAACAGGTGTATACATAGAACGCGCTAACACAAAACGGGAAAAGTTTATCCAAAAAAGCATCAAGCAATTGTAATGAAATTATTCAGCTATAAAGATAAAGTTCAAATACTTAAAAACAATAAAATTGAAAAGAACTGGATTGTATATCAATGAAGACCACTTACTTGATACAAATAAATGAAGAAGTACAGAACGAACGTATTCTGTAGTTGTTAATGACAAACTTATTGTTAGGAATTAAAAAAAAACAAATACATAGTTATATTCTTTTATTCACAAACATATTTTTTGTTACTACTTTTTTAATTTTATGCGTATATTTGTTTATTTCTATATCTATTTTAAATATCATGAAGAAACCGCTTTACCAAACATGGAATTTGAACCCTTTCAAGTAATTAAAAATATATTATTAGAAAATGCTTCAGACCCACTACTTTTACAGCAATAATAAGATAATATTAAATAATAGCCTTTCCTATAGTTCGGTAGCTACGATAGTTACTATAGTTTGGATATTTCTACTCTTACTGCTGATCTAGGTCTCATTGAACTCTTCATTCTCCATTTGAATATTTGGATTATTCGAAAAACTTTCGAGAAATTTAAACCATTTTTATTTAGCGCCAAAATTAATTTTCCAATTATTTGTTTTACAGAAACGTATTGTCGTGATAAGAAAATTGGAAATAATTCTTTCAACTTTAAACTTGATAATTTTAAGATTATCTATCAAGTTAGAGGCTCTGAAAGAGCAGGTGGATGAGTATGCATTTTTGTGCATAACTCGGTAACTTTTAATATCGCGTGGATCTTTGTTTGGTAACTAATGATTGCTAATCTTTAACGATTGATAAATAATACCCGCAAACATGTAGATGTGAACGTTATATATAGACTACCTTCCGGCAATATAAAAAAATTTATTAAAAAATTTAAAATTTTAATTACGAACAAAGACAATTGTGGAAAATGCAACATAGCCCATAATTAAAGACCTTATAGGTAAAAAAAAAATACAAATTTTAACAGTCTTCCGAAAAAACTCATTATGCAAAATTATTTTAACCTTGCATTTGTGAACTCAGACGCAAATTTATTATCAAACATTAAATTCAATAAATCTGATATTAAATTATACCTAATCGCTAATAATACAATAATGGAAAACAATAAATTAATTTTAAAAAATTATCTAATGCTCCCTCTTTTTTTAAGACCAAACAAAGGTCAAGACGTTGTTGATGTTTGCAGTAATGTATTAATAAAATCAATTTTTGATTTAAAATCATGCTTATTTTAAATATGTCTCTGGAACAAGGAATCTTTCTTGATAAACTTAAACTTGTAAGGGTGGTACCGGTCTTAAAATTTGGAAATAATACAAGCGTCTCTAATTACAGACTAATCTCAATACTATCTGTTACAAATACAACTGTCGAATAAGAATTGTTTATGATGCAATCGTTGATCGTTAATGGTTAATCGAAACGAATATTATAAATGATTGTCCTAAAAAAAATTTTTGTCGCAATTATTACACTACATAAATAGAACCTTTTTCTATAGATTTGTGCTTTAAATATGAAATGAAAACCAATCAGTCTACAAACAACTCTTTAACCAAACGAAAGCAGCTATCAGGCGCAGCAAGACGAAAAAAGAAGATAGTAAAAAAAACTGCTGAAGAAAAAAATAAGCAGACTCTCAAAGATCTTGGATGGGGGGTTAGTTGTAAAAAATAACAGTAAGAAAAAAGACTCTCAGCACCAACTTCAGGTAGACCTTTCATCATTTTGTATAGTAATCAGATAACATTCCTGCTTGATTGTTTTTAATGTCAAATAATATATTGATTATATATTCAAATATACTTCTTTCTTTAGGCTTTAAGACTTCTGAATGCAGAAGTGATCCAACACATCTCTCTTACGAATCTTAATTATTGTGTATGGATAGCTTGAGTTTCATTTCAGTGCATTCTGTGCGCCAGAGCCAAGTCAGTCCTTCTGATAATTATTTTAAAGAAGATTAAGAGATGCATGTGGTAATTAATAGTGAAACTGACCAGGCCCGGCCAACTGAAGATACTTAATCAAAAACGGTGATATTTCGGTAGGTATAACATTCTTCTATAATTTAAAAAAACGTTTTACTATTTAAATCATGTTTTATGTTTTCAATTTTATTTATAAATATTTCAAAAAGTAGATAATGAAGACCATGGCAAAGACAAGATAGGTTCTACTTCGGCTATTTTAACCAATCGCATATCTAACGACCCCGCTCTTCGAACTGCTTTATCAAATAAAGATAGAGATACCATCGTTTTGATAGGCCCTCCTTTAAGTCATGCAGACTAGAGCAATTCCACTGAGCGAAATTTTTTGAAATCAAAAATTGGTATGGGCGTGGAGGATTTAATGTATAAAACTAAGTATATTAAAAAAAAAAATTTATGAAACGTAAAACTGATTTGAACATTTAAAAATGGATAAAATTGGGTCTTTTTGTGCGAATACATAAACTTTTGTTGAATAAAGCATGAAAAAAAAACTAGTTCAAATCTAATGTTTAAGGCTTATAATAATGTTGTTTGCTATCAATGATAGCAAAGAACATTATTGTAAATATTCTACGGCCAACTACCCATGTAATATTAGGATGATAGGAAAGAAGATCATTGAAATGTTACCAAAAGCCATTATTTTGTTCCAAGCATTTTAAAAAAAACTGTTAAATGTAACTCTTGTAATATTAACTGTAATAAGAACAATTTATTTATTTGAATTTTATTTATATAAATTTATAAAATTAAATTTATATTAGTTTTCCAAGGCTTAGATATTAGAAAATAAACTGATTCGTTTTTTTTAAAGGAAAATAAAAGGGTTAAAGGGGGTGGTCTAGATAATATTTAGGTAAGGTGACACGAGTCTTAAATAGACTTCTTATAAAAAAATTCCCTAAAATAAAACATTTTTTTAACATATATTGATCATAGCAGTAGGTAGGACTCCCCACGCAACTACGCTAACTTCTAACTGGAAGTGGGGGCAGCCTAAACTCGATGTTCTTTTATTAATTTTTTTTTAGTAATACCTATAAAGAGAAAGTTTCTTCAGATATTTATGAGTAGGGTCCCCGAGGGCATGGAGAGCCATTACGTCACCTAGGAAAAATCCTAATTGGCGCCCCTATTATTTGAAATTTTTCTATATCAATGAAGGACCTTATTTTTTTACGTAACTTTTCTTTGGCACCCCTTGGACATTTGCTGCCCGGGACAAACTGTCATGCCAATGATATTGATCATTATTATTTTTATTCAACTTCTGTTTTGCTTTTATTATATTATTGTCTTAGATGCTTAAAAGTGTTAATTTATAACTAGCATGTTCAGCGCCCCCAACTCTGATCTTTAGTAAGAATAAAGTTGTGCCTTTTTTTGTTACCATAAACCAGTTTTGATGCTTCAGTTACTGACTTAACTGCACATTCAACTGACTGAGAGTTGTTTGGAAGAAATGTAAGCGGTAAAGCCTCTCCAGATTCTTTTGCGTTCATCAGTTTAACAGATGAAAAATAAATTGTAGTAGGAGGTTCGACTTCAATTTGGCATATTTGAACAAGATCAGTCCAGCAGTTACAATCATAAACAACTTTCATTATTGTTTTGGGTTTAAACTTAGGAACAAATTTTTTATTTTCCTCATTTAGCTTCCGTATAATGAGTATTCGATTCATGGCTTTGTCGCGATTTACTTTCTCATCATCCATTATCATGCAATAGAGAAAATTCTCCGGTAAACGATTTCCAGCTAAGTCTTTAGAGACGACTTCTTGTATCTTTTTACCTTTCAATTTAGTCAACTCAATCATTATAAACAGAATTTTTGCTGAACCTATAATAATCTGAATTAAAATGACTGATCATTTTACAGCAAACCAAATTGGAGAATATACTTGGACTGTATACTTCGTTTTGTTTCCATCAAGTAGAATAATTACTTGTCTTAATGGCAATTCATTTTGATGTAGTTGACATCCAGCTAAATGTAATTTTCTATTTATAAATTTTTCTAGCTTAACAACGAGACCATTGTCTGTACCAGTATTTGAACTTGTATTGTCAAGATCCACAGCTTCAAGAATTTCGGTGCTGTTAAACTCATTTAGAACTTCTTTAGTTGCATTTGTTTTGGAAACTCTAGTACCACTTGTAATATTTTTATGTGTTAAATACTTTCTTGTCTTTGTTTCAGTTTCTGCAGTAAATGTGAGATGTGCTTCTTTTTCAATTCCAGGTATTGCAATTGGCTCACCTTCTGAATTGTAAGCAATTGTGTGAACAAGCGTTTCTTCATCTTTTTGATCATCAACTCAGATATCTTTTAATTGAAAAACCTCTTTACTATGGTCAATGCTAAGTTGTTCTCCTATTCTAAACTTCTCACTAAAAACTTTCTTTTTTGTAATGATATTAGTTCTTTCAGCAGTTGTTACTATGCCATAGTCAATGAGTAATCCTGTACCTAAATGAGCAGCGGCATTGTTACTAGTTCCATAACGTATCACTGCTTTTGCAAATATAGGCAAGTGTTTGTAATTACATAAAGCAGACATCTCTTCATAAAAATCTAATTCATTGTTACTTTCACCGCCATCACAATCATTATCATCAGAACAAGGATCATCACACTAAACAAAAATTAAATATATTTGAATTAAACAATATACTTGCAGTTATATATATATTAGATATCAGTTGCGCTAGCCCAATAGCACTGGTTAAACTAATTTAAGTACCAATTTAAGACACTTCTTTCAAAATATTTAATTGTACTTACGAATCACTAATAAAAAATATACACATGCCTATTTACCACTAAATTTGATTCTTTAAGACTTACTACACAAGACTCTTGTTTATACAATGTTCCAATTACTTGTTTATTCTTTAAATTGTTCTTTTTGATCAAATTTTCAAAATCTGAAATGACCCTTTTCCACCCTTTTTAGCTCTTTGGTCTTTTAGGTACTCCCTTTCATTCGCTGGTACCTAAATAAAAAAAATAGTAAGCACTACTAATAAAATATTTTTTGTGATAAATGTCCTTAAAAAATTGATTTTTATAGCCTTAAAATTTAGTTGCTAAATACCTTTTTTTCTTCATCACAATTGCATAATATATACTTTTTTAAACAATCTTTAATGTCACATCTAACATTCTGCAGAAATGATTTAATTAAGTTGTTAAATATTATTTACATTTTAAAATAAATATGCAAAAAATTTAAAGTAAGTTGATAAAAATAATATATATATGTCAATCGACTTATGTGCATTTAAAAAGAAAAATCTTATATTAATTTTTAAAAAATTGATTAAAAATATATAAAATATATTAATAAAAACATTTAATTTAATTTAAATATAATTTAATTTTGACGACAATAAAAACCGGGTTGTGTAATTAAAAAAAGATTTTCTTAGCGATTGATTTCAAAATTTAAAGTTTGATGTAAAACGTTTTTAAAAAATGGCGAATATAAGCGTTTTTTAGTGCAATTTTTTAAACTTCAACAGCGAATTAGAGCACTTTCTGTTGATTTTCAGACCTATGTTTTTATACGATTCTTAATCAGCATAAAATTCTGTCATAATCAGTAATAAAAAAAAGGGGGGAGGAACTGCAGTAGCGCCCGCACTTAATACAAATTGTAGAAACTGTAGATTATTATTTTTAATATTATAATTAAAAATAAAATTATTAACTATAATAAAAAAATATATATAATATAATTATATTATAACATTTATAAATTATAAATCTTTTGCTGATTATAATACAATACAGCAAGAAATGTATTACTAAACATAAACACATGTTTAAATAAAGATATTTACTAAACATAAAAGCTATAAAAACTACTGATTATGAAATATTGTCATATATGTGTGTATGTATATATATATATATAACTTTTTTTTATTTAAAAAAAAAATTACTACCATCACGGCGGTTTGTTTACATCATCAGTATAGAAGTTTGTTTTACTGTTCCCTACAGCGCGCTATAAACATAATTAGTTAAACTTGTAATATTTATTTTTATTATAAAAAAACATTTAAAATACCTCGCCCTAATCAATTAACCATTGTTCTTAAAAAATAGTCACACCATTATTCTTAGTTTTGGTACTGCTGGGAGTGGTAATTAGTGAGTAATTCTTTAGCAGAATATTAGAATATATTCTGCATTGTTTTTTTGTGATTTTAAATTTATATTTAGCAGCAATGAACTGAAACTGAGTAACACAAAATGATGTAATGATGTAATTTATTAATTGAGCTTTCAAGATCATGTATATTATCCCGAAGTTCTTTTTCATCAGTAGAAATATCTCTAAAACATGTCTCACAAGTATGACCATCGATACCATCAACAGGAATGTCAAGTTGTAATATCAATTTAGTATGTTGAATATTAATTTTTCAATTACAGATTTAGCATTTATAAAGTAAGTACCTCCAGATCCCTGTCGAAGCTTAGAAAAAGTTTTTTCAAGTGGATCTGTAGAAAACCAACCTAATAAGACATACTTTGCTCCATTATTCAACAAAGTTTCTACGAGATCAATTAAGCCATAACATGAATGCGCTATTGCATTGTTAGTACCTAGCGTAAGCTGTTTTATACGCTTACCTGTAGGTTTCATAAAATTTGACAGTTCAGCAATATCTCGTAGCAGTTGTAACTGTTGATTACCAACTGAGTGGATTTCTCCGCATAATTAATTTCTAAACCGAATGCCAGCACCAGGTGCTTTGACATTAACAACATTCCGAAAAAAAAAAAATTTTCAATAAATACAGCAGTACCTTCAAATACTTTATTTTCAATCTCTGGATGTGTTCTTAATGCAGTTACTGTTTCTACGCAAAAAAACAGACAAACAAAACTTTACAGATTGTCTCTCTATTGGTTTTGGATAAACTGATTTAGCTGTAAGTTTAGAGAGTTTAAAAATATCAGTTTCATATAAAGTTTCTAAATCACTCAACTTAACCAAACCCAGTTCTTTATTGTTTAAAAATTGAAGTTCTCCAGTCCAATTGTTTCGTATAGATTTTTAAAGATGCACATAATCATACAATAAATATATACCTGATGTTGTTAACCATGGTTTACTATCAACTGTTTTAAACATTCCAAAAAACCATTGATTTATACGGTTACCATCAGTAATTATTACTATTTTCAATATTATTTATCGTATTAACAATTTGTTGACATTGAGCAAACTGAAATTCAGAAGAAAGATTTGCAACAGGTTGAGCACTACATATAAATTCTGGACCTCCAAAAAAACATTTAATCATAAATGATAAAATTGTTGTAGCTAACTTTTCAGGGTAGTTTACTGCATGACCAAACAAAGCACCTCTTTGGTAAAGTAATGAAGCTTTGACATAAACCTCATCAATTAGTAATATGGAAGTTCTTTTCAATGGATCTAAATTCATAAAAATACTATTTATGAAATTTAGGTCCTCCATTAAGCTTTTTTTTGAAGTCAATCGTGTTAAAGTCTTTATACTTGGCAACTTGTAGTCAATACACAAACGATCATATAAACTTCGTCGCATAGCAAAATACTCATATGCTCTACATATAATATCTGGAGTATATAAAACTTCGCCAACATTAACTTTTCTCATAGCATTAAGGTGCTCGAATAGAATATTTGACTGATGCAAACTTTCTTTATTTTTTAAAAATCTAGCTGCTTCAAATAAAGCTGATTTTGTTTTTATTAACTTTAATTTGTTTACAGCTAAAGATGAAATATTACAAGTTGTGCCATTATGATAAGCTACAAATGAATAGTCATCGAAAATTTCTAAAATAAATAACGGAACGCCAAGTTTGTACATTTTTGGTTGTATATGTAAACTTTTTTTATTAAGCTGGAAAACAATAACATCGTTATTATCACTTAACAAAGATTGAATATCGTCAAATATAAGTTCATCCTCTTTTAGAAAATCATTTATCTCATCTGGTAAAATGTTTCGAAAACCGCTTGAAGTTACAGTTTTTCTAATTTTACTTGCTGGTGTGGCTGAACAACTAGGCGGAATATTTTCAAAAACAGATGGTGGGTTTAAAGGCCGTTGCTCCCCATATTTGCTTTCAAAAGGTGCATCATCTGGCCAATGAAGTCGACATACTGCTGTATAGTCTGAAACAATAAAACCAGTTCTTGGGATAGCATCACTCCATCTTTTTCTCTCCTCTGGATTCTTCGGGAATTTATTAATTGATTTTTTGTTGTAGTTGAGTGATAGTTCGACTTGCAAAGAGGTACACAACATTTTAAAGGCGTTTTAATTATTAAAATAACTTTATCGTTAGTTTGACAATATTATTACCTTACAATGTTAACGTCTTAAACCTTACAACGTTAAGGTCTTAAAGTCGCGCTATCTAATAAATAAACCCATTAAATTTTAAAGATTTATTAAAAAAGCGCGAACACAAACTTTCGTCTAATGTTAAAAGATGAAGATGTAAACACAGTATTAGAAATCGGCCTTCAGTTTAACAACTTTGTTGCGCGATGTCAAGGCCTGTTATTATAGAAGGCCGTGCATATATATTATTGATATGTTCTTTCTTATGAAAAATTGCGAAGTCTGTAATTTTGCAGATGACACTACACCTTATGTAATAGATAAGGACGTGCATTTTCTATTCAATAAACTTGAGAAAACATAAAATAACTTGAGAAAACATAAAATAACATGTTGGTCGAAATCAATTTGAGAAAATCATCGAAAATCATCAATTTGAGAAAATCAATCGAAATCAATTTGAGAAAACATAAAATAACTTGAGAAAACATAAAATAACATCGAAATCAAATTTGGGAAGAAAATGATGTTAAACTACTTGGAATAACTACAGACAACAAATCAAATTTTATTAAACATTTTACTTAAGTATGTGCAAAAGCAAATCAAAAACTTAATATTCTTAGAAAAGTAGCTAAGTATCTCGACCTTCAGAAATAGAAAATAGTATCAAACGCCTTCTTCAAATCACAATTCAACAAATGCAAAAGTTAATAAGTTACATGCAAAGGCTTTTCGATTAATATACAATGTTACAAATCGACATTTGAAAAGCTTTTAGAAAAGGATAACTCTGTCTCAGTACATCAAAGAAATTTGCAATTTTTAGCTATAGAAATGTTCAAAATTAAAAATGATCGTAACGAAAGCTCGCTTAATGACAATATATTCGTTAATAAAAAAATGGTCAATACACGAAGTAATCTTTACTTTTTACCTCTCGAATTTATTCGGAATTATATGGAAAACATGAGAGCAATAAGTTGATGAAATATTTTTTATATTATTTTCAACTAGACTTATATTCATCAATAAATTTTAAGTTTCATAGTATTATCTCTCAGAGTTCAAAAATTATGAAAATATAAAATTTACAACCCCCTCAAATTATTTGGGGGGTTTAAACTTTATATGGTCATAATTTTTGAACGCAAAAAATATTTCATCAATTTGTTGCTCTCACGTTTGGGGCAGGGGGGCTAAATTTTTTGGGCTTTTTTGTTCCCAAGCTCCAATCATCGCAAATTTTTGCAAAGCATCCTTATTTGACATAAGTATAAACATGTAAATGCTTGGAGTTTGCTCCATGTCTGGAAGTTAGCTATCTCAAAGACCACAAAATGCTTTGGGCGCCCCTGTTTATGACTATTTGTTTATTATTATATACGATGGAAAGAAGTCATCAAAATAATAAACAATAAATGTAAAAAAATATCTAAATAAATAGATATCTTATTAGCAAGTTAGGACCAAGTTTGATGAAGAATTTGTTAAATGCTAAAATTTATTAAATGTTGAAATATATATATATATATATATATATATATATATATATATATATATATATATATATATATATATATAAATGTAATTTTACCGTCTTTTTCTAATCTCCAACATCTTCAAAGTCAAAGCTTCGATTATTTAGACTTAATCAACATTGCTTAGCATTAAAAAAAAAAAGGTTTTTGTTTTCAAAATAATAATAATAAAAACTTAGTTGGTGATTTTATGGAATTATTGGTGAATAAAAAGTTCTTTGAATCTATTTTCTCTAAACTCAACAGATTTTCTCTGCACGTAGAAAAAATATTTCAGGTAGAAGATGGTTGCCAACAGAGAAATGTTCCCAAAAGTACTTCTTCATAAGGATTTAAAAAGTTTCTCTTGCTTTGAACTCTCAAAATTTTTCTCGCTTAAGCCCACAACCTTTTCCTTTCTCAATCTCTAACGCAAATAGTCAACTTTCCAACTCGCTTTCTAGACAACCCAAATCATTTACCTTCTCTACTCGACTTGTGTCTTGTTTCTGATCTTAGTCAGTGCTCAGTTTCTCTACTTTCATCCTCAGGTGCTTCTGATCACGGTTTGTTTCTCTTTAACTATTATCTCATTTTTTTTCATCATCAGTATCTCTCAATCATCGTACCTCTTACGACTACTTTAAAGCTGACTGGGACTCTTTCCGTGATTTTCTTCGTGATGGTTCTTGGGTAGAAGTCTTTTATCTTCCTGCTGACAAATATACTTTTTATGTAACTTCTTGGATTCAGGCTGGCATGGAATCTTTTATTTCCCCTCAACAATTTCAAGTCAAGCTTTACTCTTCTCAATGTTTTTCCTCTCATTGTGCTGCTGCAATTTCCAACCGTAACCATTACTTCCATATCTATCGCCAAAATAATTCTCCAGAATTTTAACGAATCCAGACGTTTGTTTACTATTGCTAGAAACCATTGTAAAAAGGTTTTTAAAAGATCACAAAATCTGATAGGTTTTATCGCGCATTAGATAAATGTAGAGAAGCTAAGACTATCGCTTTTTCCATTTCTAAAGCCATAGATAATACAGTGTATCAGGTAACATCTTTAAGATTATTGAATCCTTCTTTACCAATCGTAGTATTAAAGTTGTCCTCGATGGACATCACTCTTTTTCACTTCCTGTAACTTCAGAGGTTCCTGAAGGTATAGAACCTTGCCCTACACTTTTTTAAATTTATATTAATGATCTCCCTAAAATTCTCACATTTAAGGTAACATTGTTCACTGATGATACTACCATTCATTTCTGCCTTGATAAGAAGCCAACACTCTCTGATTGCTTGGAGGGGGCATTTGAGCTTGAAATGATGTCACTTCTGCTTAAGCATAAGGCTCTCAGTGGCTGGTGAACTTTAACTCAGATAAAACTTAATTTTTTTTAGCTAATTGTTATTGCAACAATCTAGATCTTCTTATATTTATGAGCGGGAATGTACTCGATAAGTCATCTACTTTTTGTCTTCTTAACTTTTACTTCTCTTTTAGAGAAGGTACAAAAACGTAAACATAGTTTGACATGCACTTGCAGCCAACCTTGAACCATTGTCACATTGTTGTAATGTTGTTTCTCTTTTCTATAAATACTATAATGGGCGCTGCTCTAAAGAGCTATTGTCTTTAGCGCCATCTACTAAAATTCACTCTCGTGTTACTCATCATTTAATTAAGTGTCATCCTTTTGTTTTGACTGTTTTTAAGTGCTCCAAAAATTCTTATTTGTCTAGTTTTTTTCCTCGAACATCAGTTCTTTGGAATTCGCTTTCTTCATCTTGTTTTCCTGATTCATATAATTTGCAATCTTTAGGTCGTCTGTTAATCGCTATCTTGCTCTATAAACTTCACTTTTTCTCTTCCAGTAACTTCCAACTTTAATAATGGTTGCTTGCAGCCTTGTTAAAAATAAAGGTGTAAAAAAAAAAAAAAAAATTTTAAAAGTTTGTTGTGATTTTTAGTAAAGTATGGGAGAGTATGCACCCATGATCCTAAAAATCTATCAAGCCAATCTACTGAATATATGTTTTCATTTCGATCTCTAAAGTAACAGTACATAATAGCAAAATTTATACATTATTATAATTCAATAATCATTTTTTACCAGAATATTTTAATTAGATTTAAAGTTATAAAAACTTAGAACGCTCAATTGGGATCATGGGTACATACCAGTATGCTCCCTTGATCCTACCTATATGCACCCTAGATCCTATGAGTGTATACTTGATCCGAGATCAAATTTATACCATAAATGTGTAAGAATCATTTTTAAGTCGTCAAAACTATGCCTATAATAAATACCAATAAAGTTATTATTAATTTTACTACAAATTTATCTTTCTTAGAAGAAGGAAAAATTAATGAAAAAAATGCTATTTTTTACTGAGGCTCAACGTTGTTTTTTTTCATTACTTTCAAGATCAAGTTTTCTTTTCCTTGTCATGAAGATCTTATTTTTTGTTTTATGCTTTTTCTTTTTTGACTGAGACTTTTTTTTTCATTTCCTGAAGCCTATTTAGTTCATTTCGAACAGGAGTGTTTGTAAGTATTCAGGTACGCTGACGCTTACGTCTTTTAATGGACTTCTTTGATCCAGCTTTCAGAAATGGCTTAATTTTTTCTCGACTTGCTTGATGAGAGATATTAATAGAAACACTGGATAGTTGACTTACAAGGTCAGATACAGGCTGAATAGGAAATGCACTACAAGCTTTACCTGATGACAGACTTGACATCAATGATTTATTAAAAGCTTGGGCATGAACAATAGCAGAAACTGGATCAACAACATCTGGAAATGGGTTAGCAGTAATAGGTTCTGGATAGCCTGTTACATATGAAGCCAAAAACTCATTATCAGAAAATATGTTAGGATTAAAGGGTTCAATTCCTGCCACAGCAAATCCTGCAGAAATGTTAGACAAAGTAAAAGCTTGTGCATAAGCTTTCCTTACAACTGCAGCTATATCATATATGTTCATCGGTCTTGGATTAGATACAATCCAATCATGACAGGCTGCATTGTAATAACGTTTCAGTGGCCCATAAACTGACCGATCTAATGGCTGCAGCTTGTGACTACAATGTGGTGGAAAGGACAGCATAGTTATGCCATTTTTTTTAGGTAAATCTAAACACACAATTGAAACATGGCTCTCAAGAAGTAAAAGCACTGGACGAGCTGGTGAACATTTCACATTTTGAATAAAATGTTTCATCCACTCTAAAAATGTTGCAACATTCATCCAACCAGATAGGTTTGCAACCCCAACACGCCCTGGTGAACCACCATTTATCATACTTGCTTTGAAATGAACTCTTGGAAAAATAAAAAATGGAGGGATTGAGTTTCCTATTCCATTAACTGCACAACAAACTGTTACCAATGTCCCTCTTTCTGCTGTTGTTATCCTTCCAACTTGTTTATCTCCTTTTCCAGCAATTACTTTAACTGGTTTTTGAACAGTTGTGATGTCTCTCATTAACATTATATTTTGTGGCTGAAACTTGTGTCGCAGACGAACATCTTTTAGATTGGTGAAAAGTTCTCTGACTGTATAACAATTAAAAGCAGTTGCTCGTGCCATACTAGTAGCTTCTGGATTTCGTAAAAATAACTCATTCCTACGTAACATAAAACCGCGAAGCCACTGTCTCCCAGCTATTTGTAAATTTTTCCACGATTTAGGAATGCGCGTAGAACGAATCATTGCAAATTCATAGGCAAGTTTTTGTTGTTTTGGTTGACAATCCATAGTGAGTTTTTGAAGCCCTTAAAAGATAGTCTGATAAAGATGTTTCTTCTTCGTTGGTAAAGATTTGCATGGTAAAGAAGTTATTATTAATATAAAGAAAAATTATATTATATAAAGAAGTTTTATTGATGAAAATCTGACATGGAAAAAACACATTGAAAACTTATCCTCTAAAATTTCCAAAAGTATAGGAATACTATTTAAAATAAGAAGCATGCTAAATAAACATACTTTAATTCAGCTTTATCACTCTTTTATTCATTGCCATCTAAACTATGCTAATGCGGCTTGCGGTAGTGTAAGTAAAACTAAATTAGAACCACTTTATCGCCAACAGAAACATGTTGCACGACTTATTAATTTTAAACATCGATTTTATCATGCTAAGCCTCTTTTAAACGAAATGAATATTCTTAATATATATCAACTTAATATTTTTAATGTGTTGTGTTTTATGTTTAAATGTAAGTCTCGCACATCTTCAATTTCTTTTCACAATTTATATTCTTTAAAAGTTAAAAATAAATACAATTTGCGTAATGAAAATTTTATTCTTCAACCAGTTTTCAAAACTAATTTTGGTAAACTTTGTATTTCATTTAGAGGAGCATTTTTATGGAACAAAATAGTGTTAAAACTTTTTGATTTCTCTCATGAATGGAACTTTTTCTTATTTAAAAGAAAATTGAAAGAAATTCTTTTCTCAGTTGAAAACATTCTGATATATTTTTAAGTTTGTTTTGTTTTTTATTAATACTCTTAGGAAATATTTTATCGTAATTTATATATACGAAATCTTTTATCTTAACTTATATATATATATATATATATATATATATATATATATATATATATATATATATATATATATATATATATATATATATATATATATATATATATATATATATATATATATATATACGTATATATGTATGTGTATTTGTGCGTATTATTTGTATGTGTATATATATATATATTGATGTGTAAGTATATTTATTTACATGTTTGTATGTTTAAATATGTATAAATAATTATATTTGTCTTTATGTGTGAATATTTGTCTATGAATTATTAAAGGATTATTTATTATTTAAAATCTGTTTAGGCGGTTCTCGATGACAAGATCTTATGATCTTCTGCGAGTATCCGCGTTCTTGTTGTAACGTTAACAAAATTGTAATTCTGACTATACGTATTTTATTCATTCTTATATTGTAAACCTTATTTTGAATAAATAAAAAGAACAAAAAAAAAATAAAAAAAAATTAAAAAATAAATAAAAAAATAAAAAGTTAGGTTTGCAGACTGTATTTGGATTTAATTGACATTTCCTTACATATTTCTTAAGTGTCATTAAATTGATTCCCCTCTCTTTAGATACACGATAAACTGTAGCACCATTAAGAACTGCATTAACAGCTGCTCGCATTTTATTTTCATTAACTTTACCTCTAGGTGGTCTATTGGTTTTTCTTTTTTTAAGATACACCATATTTAACTGTAAAAAAAATGAAACATATTTATATAGTTTTGCTATATTCCTAATTTTCGGATGAACATTTATTTATAACGATTTTTACTTATTAGGATCTTCTTTATTAACAAACACACACAGATGTTACTTTATTGGTTAAACATTTTTGTGTATGCACCTTTGATCAAAGCATCAAATGTGCATATACGCATTAGGATCAAGGGTTAGCACCCGCTCCATTTTTACAAAAATTCTTTTTTTGTCATATTAGATGCTTCTATAGCTTATCAAAAGCAACCATACAAGAGCTGAATAGTTTAGTTACAAAATAACATAAGCAAAATTATTCAACTCAAAAAAATATTAAAGATGCGGGGTTCCTTGTAAAAGTAAAAAAATTACTTTTTGTTGTCAAAATCAAACTCTTTAGAAATAAACTTAATAGTGGTCTATTCAAATATCTCACTATATTTACACATCTCTAACCAAAACATAATTAATTTTGAAGATACAATATTTATAACACGGTGGTTATCAGCCCTCTTTAATAAGATATGTAAGTTAGGAGATAACGCTAAAGGATGAAAGGTGCTTACGGATCAAGAGTGCAAGTTCTTGATTTAGAACCAGTTCTAACATTTTCTAACTAGCTCTAACAGAACTAGAACTTAAGATAAAAAGTTAGAATATAAAAACACTGTTATTTTATCATTATAGCCAGGCGAGCTGGAGCCGGGGTGCCGCTGTTTTTTGGTGGAAGCGTAGCTGGAGCCATAGCCGCAAAATCTAGCGGTTCTCGGCTCTCGTGTTTTTTTAAAGAAATAGAATACATGTTTTTTTGTTTTTTTTACAGTAGACAAATATAATACATTCATTGTTTAACTAGTTTATTGAATAACTATTAATTGAATTTCTATTTTTTATAAGCTTTATTAACAGTTATAGTCTCTCCAAAACGTAATAAAAAAATATATTTTAACGATTTTGTATTCAACAAAATACTATCCTTTAACTAAAGGATAGTATTTTGTTGAATACAAAATTGTTAAAATATTACTATTAATTTAATATTATAAATACCACTATTAAGTTAATATTAATTAACTAATAGCATTTCTTAATATGCTTTATTAAAAAAACATGAAAATTATATATGGAAACATTCTTGCAGTATTACATATATTGCTTTATATTATATTTTTATTATCCTGTTAATTAATTGATGCGCGATTTAATGATCAAAGGTTATTCGTACCTTAAAAGTTATACTACCCAGTTAGCTTAAAAAAGACGTCTTTTGAACATTTTGGACGTCTTTTAACGTTCAAAAGACTTATTTTTCAGGTCCCGTATCCGCTGGGTAAAATTAGAACTAAAATCCCTAGTTTTGGGTTAATAATATATTGATATAAGTTTATATTTATCCAAAATAATTTTTCTTTTCAAATGTAATATGCGGTGGTAGAGTAATGATAGTAATACATTAACCTTATAAACTTACAAGTTGATTAAAAATTAATAGCTGTAATTAGCTTCGATTTGGATAGACAAATGTGATCAAAAAAATATTCCAAAATTTGCGTTTTTTGTTCATAAAGTCTGGAAACCATAGCTGAGACGAAGTGAGACATTTTTTAGGAGCCGAAATATCCTTAGTAATAAAACTTCTAAGCAAGTTTTATCGAAAAGCTACCAACAAATGATTTAAATTTTTACATTTTTAGAATGTGCATGTAGACTACTTTCAAAATAAAATAAAAAAATTCATTGGATGCGACTTAAAGTCTTAGGTGACCTTTTCCACTTTTTAAATATTTATTTTTTGTAGATCTATCTAGTGGGTTAAATATTTATAGATCTTTCTCTAACTAACAAACTTTTTTTTGGGCTACTTTTAACGGATTCAGAGTCCATCCAGCCGCATTTGCTTCAAGATATTAGATTAACCAAAAACTCTTTTGAAACACAGGAATATTGAAATTTGCTATCACCACTGATTAGCATGAAAGTCACCACTGATTAGCAAAAAACTAACAAGTGCAAACAAAAATTAGCAATAAAAAAGCCATTTCAAACACAACGTTTCATAACCTATTTAAAAAAAAAAAACTTAATTTTATTGACCTAAAGATTCTACATATCCAGACTTTACCATGATAACAATATATTAAACAAATAATAATACATCCGTTGACATAAAATTCGCAACATATATGGCATAGAAATATGGTTAAAAACCGTAGGTCCAGTTACGGAGTGCTTCGTCTTCTTCTGGTGTATTATTCCGATCTAGTATTTGATTTCGCTTGGGAAATCGATTAAACTTCGCAATAACCTCCTTAAAGCAAAAAGTCACTGTGAAAAATCAGGATGTTTTTATAACAAATTAGACAATAAAGTGTTCTATAAAATAAAACTTTTTGAAGAGTTTACCTGATGCAATTGTGCATAATTTAAACAACTTTTTGCAAGATTTTCAAAAGGTGTTCCAATAGCTTCGTTATAAAGCTCAGAATGTAGTTGTACGCATCTTTTCTAAAACAAATTGTAATAAATCACGACAAGTATATTGTTAAAACAGCGCATTATGTTCACAATTTTAGGTAATTAAAAAAAATAGCTGAGTTTAAAACACTG
The DNA here is from genome assembly GCF_038396675.1 of Hydra vulgaris. Taxonomy (NCBI): domain Eukaryota; kingdom Metazoa; phylum Cnidaria; class Hydrozoa; order Anthoathecata; family Hydridae; genus Hydra; species Hydra vulgaris. Next base: position 35,208,256 of record NC_088922.1, read on the forward strand.
AAGACAGTACTATATATCAAAACTCTAGAAAAAATATTTTAAATACAGTGCAAAATACAAGAATTCAATCTAGCTCTTATAAATTAGTTTTCAAAAGAGAAAGCTAAAATTAAATTGTCTATACACCTATTTTGCTGTAAACTTATATACGTGTGTGTGTGTGTGTGTCTATATATATATATATATATATATATATATATATATATATATATATATATATATATATATATATATATATATATATATATATATATATATATATATATATATATATATATATATATAGTGCTTTTTTTCTTATAACTCACAATTTTATTAAGGATTATCTTGTTAAGGGGACTATATATATATAGATAGTTGTAAAAGAGGAGCCGAGAAGCATCAAACTCTTAGCTATGGCTTATTTAAAAAAATTTTTTGTAAAAATGTAAAAGCATCCATCCTTTTTTTATTACAAAGTGTAATATTGCAGCGTCTGTAAAACGTAAACAATACGAAGTTTTTACACACCTTGTGGCAGTCTACTGTTGAAGTACTTTATGCTAAATGCAATTGAAAAGCTGATGTAGGGGGCTGTTGTGATCATGATGATGCATCATTATACTAACTAGTAGACTATACAGTCAGACATTAAACTGGTCCCAAAAAGTAAAACACGTATTGACGTTTTACAGATATGGCATGTTCCAGGTGAATCAACTAACTTTGAAGCAATTTCATTTTCAAATCTTAAATTTAAAAGAAATCGACGCTTATAAAGAAAAAAACTATACTCAAAAAAGACCTTTAGTTTAAGGAACCCTTAAATATTGTTTTACACTTTTTTATGCAGTTCTAAAAAATGTTTGCTGTTACAATTTTCTCACGTGTTTAAGATTTTAAAATATTTTTTGAAATTTTTAAAATCTTAAACATTTTTAGCTTTTTGATAATCTTTAATGCAGCTTAAAACCATCATTTTTTGTGACCAAATATTTCCTTACGTATCGAACTCAAATATTGCTCCGTATCTTCGCCATAATAAGAATCTTTATAATTGGACCATTCTTTAGATATTTTCATTCCAATCTTAGCTTCTACGCCAAGTGATTTCACTATTTGGCAGGTTGTGCAGCCGAGCTTTGTCGGAAACAGAGCCGCTAGTTTTTGGAACAAAACTCTGTTTTTTGCTCTAATGTTCAGCAACTTGGCCAGCTGTAGTTAGTGTAACTATCTGCAGAAGGTAAATGTGACGCAACTTTTATTTCTTGTGTTTCTTTTGCACTTAATTTGATTTTTTTCGAACCGGAGAGTCAACCGAGAAGAAACAGGTGGTTTTTTTCATTATAAAAACGAACAAAATAAATAAGAAAATAAGTTAAAGTAAATTCTTCTCAAGCAAATTTAGTTTTTACTAAGAAACAATGGATTCTGAAAGGCAGCGCGGTAATGTTTTCATACGTGTTATATTTATATGTTTTACTTGATCTTGATTATAAAAATATGTTTTACTTGATCTTTACAACTCACCTTTGCATTTTCAATTTAAAGAATTTTTAATACATCTATTATATAATAATACGAGGGGAAAAAAATGTTTATATGTAAAAAGAAAAGGTGCCGGAATGCCGCTCCGATGCGTTGTAAGAGAAAAAAAGCACTGTATATATATATACATAAACTAATGCACACCTGCATTTCTTGACATTCATTATGCTCCAAAGGTAAATAAACAAACATTCTTTCTTCAAAGGTTAATTCTTTATGAATCCCTGTATCAATCAACTAAACAAAAATAACTTGAACAACTAAGTATATTGCTGCGCAGTAAAAATAATTTCAAATAACTTGAACATATTTAATTGACTACATTGTTATGCAGTAAAAAACTTTGTACCTTTAATGCAACAGCAAGAGACATATGATCATGACTAAACATGTCAGAAGTTCCCTATAAAAAAAATAACTAAACCGAATCAAATAATAATTTCATCTAAAGCATAAAAATCAAAACTGACCCGATAAATGTTTCTGCAAAATTGATCAATAAGAATAATGAATGTCACTGCATGTTTTGAACCTAATGATAAATCTTCCCATTTGGACAACTCTCCATTTCTCGCTTTTTCAATCTAAAAAGTAAGATATTAAAAAATTCTTCGAGATATAAAAAAGGTCAAATATTAACACAATTATTTTTGATTCATTTTCATTTTTAAATTTTTTTTTTTTTTTTGTCTCTTTTGAAAACAACTTTAGTCTGGTCAACAAAAATAATTAAAAAATAAATAAGGCTGAAAACAAGTGATGATTTTAATTTTCAAGCAAATTCACACTTAATTTAAGTAAATTAGGTGCGATTAATTGTGATGAAATTTTAAACATTTAAAGTGGTCATTGAACTTAAAACATTTAAAGCGGTCATTGAACCCCATTCACACTTGCTTTCAAAGCAAGTCACCAAATTTCTGATGTATACTATTTCTACAGACTTAAAAAGGTTTTTAACAAAAAAACAAAAATATGTACTTTTAATGTAGTAGAATATTTCAAGAGTAACCACTGTTGCAAAAGTAACCACTGTTATGATAGTAACCGCTGTTGTAATAGTAACAGCTGAGAAAATTTTATCAATGTGCATCTTCAATAGATTATTATCTAATAAGATGCACTTTAAACAATCAACAGACTTAATCTTATTATAGATAGAGTATATGTTGATGATTATACTCTAACATTTTACTTCAATTTTTAACCAAAAATATAATTCGTAAAAAATGTTAATTTTTTTTTTATCTTCCAAGGAATTTTAAAAAAACAAAGGCATTTAAATCTCTCCCTTTGACACAACATTTGAGATAAAAAAAATTTGAGATTAAATTTTTTAAGGATGCAATATCTAGAAATTGTATATATTAAATTATTGTATAACATATGTGCTTCTAGAACATGAACTTACAAATATCTTGAGAAAAAACTTGTAAAGTTATGTAAATCTTTTTATGTTTTAAGAGAACTAAGCGATTTTTATATTAAGATGTTCTATTATCTCTCCTTCTACACAAAAACTTTTTATTCCATGAGAGTTAGGCAACTTAAGAAAAAGTTAAGAAATACATACATACATACGTATGTATGTATGTATGTATGTATGTATGTATGTATGTATGTATGTATGTATGTCTGTATGCATGTATATATATATATATATATATATGTATATATATATATATATATATGTATATATATATATTTTCTTAGATTTGACACTGTTTTTAGCAATATGCCACCAATGGGGCATTTTGGGGTATGAAATTGAGGCATAATGGGGTATTCCCCATTTTACCCCAAGTTTTTAAAAATAAATTGTAGGCTAATTATATATGACATTTTTATGTCATATATAATTAGTCTACAACTATTTTTTTTTTTTTATTCTAGTATACTTTATGGTACTTTTGTACTTTTTGGTAAAAAGATTCTATACAAATAATAAATGTTTTTTAAGATAAATAATATGAGAAACTATAAATGAACATCAAATCGACAAGCATGGAGTAAGTGTGCCACAAAATACCCTTGAAGTAAAAATTTTTCTAAATAACCCTGATATTAAAAAAATGTGAAAAGAATATGTTCAAATGATTAACTATTTATTTACAGTACAAATACAATGTATTTAAAAAATCATCGACATTGTTATTCTTTGACAACTTATATGTATTATAGCCCAACACAAAATTATTAGAATTTCTTGTTTTCTTATTAAGTTTGAAATGGTTTAATTAGTACTTGTTACCCATGATGATCTCTCCTTGTAACCTTGTAAACAAAAGATGCCAGAATTAATGGATAGAGCACCACAGGTGCCTGAGCTGAATGTCACTCAACCAGGTGGATACAAAAAGAATTGTTTATTGTTAATTTATATTATGGTTATGTGTTTTATTGTTATGTTATGGTAATGTGTTTAGTTGTTATAAATTTAGTTATGGTTAAGAAAATTTATTCAATATTTAAGGAGAAAAATAAGCTCTCAAGTTATAATTAATTTCATGGGTGCTATTAGCCATTTCTGTGTTTCTGTCAGCCATCCACCTTTAAGTATCAGTCATCAGTACAATCAGTCAACCTACAACACAAATATCTTGTTTCTACAAGCCAATTATCTGATTTTGTCAGCATAATGTCCATTTCTTCCAGAACTTCAACCACTTTTTTGAGGAATGTTAATATCACATCATTTCAAATTGTAACTTCAAGGTTTATCATTCTAATACCAAAGCACTCACTGCAAAGAAAAATATCTAGGCAGAGAGGAAAAACTGCAATCCTGATCTCCTCTCCATAAAGAGTCTTGCTATTAGACAACCTAAAAATGAACGAAATCCGTCAAAAAAACAAAAAAGGCTCAAAATGACAAACAAAAATGGTAAAGCATAAAAAACACTTCCTGAATATACTGTCAAGATATTTACTTGATTAGTGTTAATATATTGCATTGCCATAGCTGGGCAAATTACTTGTGTGCTGGTTTAAGAAAAAGATAAAAGGCCAAGTTTTACTTGTGAACTATACCTAAGCATTGAACAAAGTCTACAACATATGTTATTGTTACACCCCATTTTGCCCCTAGTATGGGGCAAAATAGTTTTTTTTCAAAGACTTTTAAATGCTAAATAATTTTCTTTTACTTAATGCTACTACTTTTTTCTTTTAGCATATAGTAGTTAGTATTGTATTTTTTCATCTAAAAAATAATTGTTTTTATTTTTCTTATTTTTGCCAGTTCTTTGATGACTTTCCCTTAAGTACCCCATTATACCCCAGTTTCCGATATATATATATATATATATATATATATATATATATATATATATATATATATATATATATATATATATATATATATGTATATATATGTATATATATGTATATATATATATATTTATATATATATATATATATATATATGTATATATATATATATATATATATATATATATATGTATATATATATATATATATATATATATATATATATATATATATATATATATATATATATATATATATATATATATATATATATATATATATATATATATATATATAAATAAATGCATTTACAGAGACATGTTTTTTTGTTCCCGAAACTTTTTTTTTTTCTTGCTCTTTCTATCATATTTAAATTTTTTAAATTTTGACTTTATTCCTATTTTTATTTATGCATATTTAAATTTATTATTTTATCATAATTATATATTTTTTATATTTATTTTTGTTGTTTTTATTTATTTATTATATTTCTTTTTTTTTTCTTCATCTATTTACAAAAACGAATAATTACAGTAATATTTAAACCTTGCCATAACCCTAACCCAAAGCCTGAACTTGATGCTGACCCTAACCAAACCCTCAGTTGATGTAGCAGCACTCCGTTGCAAGTCAGGCTATTTGATAGTTGATGTATGTACTTTTTGCTCTCTATAAAAGTTGCGTACGGGGACATTTTTTTACAAAAACATGTTTACAGGGACAAAAAATTAATGGGTACACAAAAATGTCCCCAATAATGCTAATGTTCCCATAAGTATTCGTTATTTTGTAAAATCTGTCCCTATAAGTGATACTATAGGTGTATGTATATATATATATATATATATATATATATATATATAGAACCCTTAGATGTTGTCCGAAAGTTTTTTCCATATTTTGTTGACAAAAAGTAAAAATTAAAATGCAAGACCGGAATTTTTTTTTTTTAATAATGATAGACTGCCTGCCCCAACCAAACCCTCAGTCGATGTAGCAGCACTCCCTTGCGGGTCAGGCTATTTGTCAGTCGATGTAGCAGCACTCCCTTGCGAGTCAGGCTATTTGTCAGTCGATGTAGCAGCACTCCCTTGCGAGTCAGGCTATTTGTCAGTCGATGTAGCAGCACTCCCTTGCGAGTCAGGCTATAAGATAGTCGATGTAGCAACACTTCGCGCTAGATTTACAGTAAAAAAAATAAAAATAAAAACATTTTAATAAAAAAAATAAAAATGAAAACATTTTATTGAAAAAAATAAAAATAAAAACATTGTTTATATTGTTAAAAACATTCACAATGTTTTAAAAACATTCAGAATGTTTTTAAAAACATTCCGGTCAATTAAATTTGCGTTTTTGTGGTATTTTTATATAACAATTAATTTGTAATTAAATTAATGGTTTTGACTTTCGTCCAACACGAAAATGTTGGACGAAAGTCAAAAGTAATTAAAAGTGACGTATGTGTTGGCGTAAGAATCAATTTTTTCCTTCCGCTCTTCCTAAAGCCAACAAACTATAGATCTATATATTTATATATATATATATATATATATATATATATATATATATATATATATATATATATATATATATATATATATATATATATATATACTCACACACACACACATATGCATACATACATACATATCTATATACATTGATGCTCATGGAAGTTAGGACACTTGGAATATTTTCGTAAAATGAATAAAACATAGTGTTTTTTTTAATTTAAAATTCATTTACTTTATGTTTATTATAATATCTTAAGCATAATTAATACATGCCATAGCATTGAATTTCATAGATTATCCAGGTCATATTTTAAAACCCGGAAAATTGTTTAGGTAAAATATCTAGAGATAATTTAATTTTTTTTTAAAAATTCTAAAAAAAGTTGTTGTGCAGTAGGTTACACAAACAACATAAAAAAATCTAGAATTCAAGTCTTCCTAAAGATGAAGTACTTCGAAAAAAATGGTTAAATACGATAAATCGTGCTGTAGATAGTAGTGCATTTAACAAGCAATGGCCTCCTAAATTTTCTAGTGTTTATGATTAGTACACTTTATTACTGGTAGGTTACCTTTAATTTACATCTTAATTTAGTATTTGCAAATAAATATAAAAATATCAGTGCTTTTTATATCCTAAAATAACTAAAATAATATGTTGACAGCAATGAAAGGCATCATTTTATTTAAACAGTGATTTAAAATTACGTAAAAAATAAGGTAAAACCACCTAAAAGACTTGTCGCAGACATTTTTCCGCTGTTTCGTTTGATTACCTTTCAAAGTAATTGTAGGACATAAAGTTATTGTTAAAAACGTTTTCTTGACTTGACATATAAGAAAAAATAGTTTGTTTTCCCCCAATTCAATATGGTTACTTTTGATTTCGTGATAAAGCCACATGCTTTCGACTGGATGGATTTCTCAAATCCATCCAGTCGGATGGAAGTTTTGCCTTTCTTTTGAGAGCACTTTAATCTCTTTTTTAACAGCTTCTCTTAATTCTTTATTTTTCACCATGGTAACAGTCATCAATGGATTTTAAATGTTACAGAAACAGAAAGATGTTATAAGTATCCTAAGCTATTAGGATACTTATAACATCTTACATCATGAACTTTATTGAAGATCTTGACCAAACATTAGCAGAAAGTAACTGTCTGGATACTTTTTAGTTTTTCCACAATTATTGTAGTTTTTCTTACCAAAAGAGAGATCTACCTAGTTTAGTAAATGTTTGATCCCTTAGATAAAGCTTTCCGAGAGTTGCAATATATATATAATAGTATGAGGTTTCATTCATTTAATATCGAATTATGTCTAAAAATAGTTTGTCCAGATACTTTTTTACATAAATGTATGTATGTATGTATGTATGTATGTATGTATGTATGTATGTATGTATGTATGTATGTATGTATGTATGTATGTATGAACGTATTATAATATACAAGGTACTAATTATATCTCTGCTTTGAACTAGTATTATACAAAAATAGTATCATAATACTTTTTACTATATTGTAAACAGTATTTTGTGTGCGTGCGTGCGTGCGCGCGTGTGTGTGAAATATATTAATCAATTATGGCATATTGACAATAGTTATAATTAATAATTTATTAATTATTTTATATTTAATTGTATGTATTGAAAATACATACAATTAAATATATAATTAATAAAATATATAAATAAAACGCATACAATTAAAACACGTAAAATACTTACAGAAAAAATTTAAATTTTGAAAAGCAAAATTTAAGCGCATAATTTATGCAACTATTTTGATTTTAAGAACTCATAAACATTTAGTACAGCTTATATAAGAAATTTTTTTAAATAATTGCTCATTCAATACTTATATAACTTTAAAATTTTAAGATAGAAATTGATTGTAAAATGATTGTATTTAAATCATGGACTAAATCCTGTTTGTATTTATACACTTACCAGAGTTCCAAAACATTCCTTAATATATTGATCTACCGAAGCACTGCCACCAAACCAAAGTCCAAATCTTTCTTTTTCAGATATTGATTCACTAAACCAATAGTTGTACACATCGTCGGCAGTTGAAGCCATTGCTTCTAATGAATCCGTTCAGTCGGATCACGTGACTAAATCGCGAAATCAAAAGTAACCATATTGAATTAAAATTACTTTAAAAGTAAATCAAAAGAAACGGCAAATAGATGTCTGCAAAATGCAAGTATTTTAGGCGATTTTACTTTATTTTTACATACTTTTAGATCTCTGTTTAAATAAAATGACGCCTTACATTGCTGTCTACATATTATTTTTGTTATTTTAGGGTATAAAAAGTACTGATATTTTGATATTTATTTACCAATACTAAATTAAGATGCAAATTAAAAGTAACCCACCAGTGATAAAGTGTGCCAAACAAACATAAACATTAAAAGATTTTAGGAAACCATTGCTTACTACATGCACTACGATTTATCGTATTCAACCACATTCTTTTAAGTACTTCATCTTTAGGAAAACTTAAGTTTTGATTTTTTAATTTTATTTTGTTAGTGCAACCAACTACACAACAACTTTTTAGGATTTAAAAAAAAAATAACTCAAAAGACCGCAACTGATTTTTTAGTACGTTTTCCCCCAATTCAAGATGGCTTATTTTAAAACGATACTTTTAAAATGGAGTGACGTCACGCCGACTGGATGGATATGAATGGACTTGGAAACACGGTTTTGCGTTGTCTACAATAATCTTTAGCGAACTTTTGATTAAGTCCGCATACTTTTCTATTCTCAATGCTGTTTTTAAATTGTTGCGTAGATTATTTTAAATTCTTACTCAAACTTTGTCTTTTTTTCTGAGTTACGTGTTCGACACCTGTTGCTTTTTAAAAAGGTTAAACCTACGATAAAAAAAAACCTTTGTAGTAAACGCCAAATTGCTCTGAACTTTTTTTTCTTTGTAGTTAACAGTCTATTTGATTTGAACTTTTTTTACCGTATACTTATTTATTGATATAATTTACGCTTGACAAAACAATGTAGAATTTAATTAAAGTATTATTAAATTTCTGTCTCATTTAAATAATTTAAAAAAAAATGTTTAAGCCATTAAAAAAAGAACAAACAAGCAAAATGTAAATAATACATTTTGTTATAATAATACATTTTGTTTGTTTGTTTTATTTTAATACATTTTGATACATTTTAATACATATTACATAATACATATTAATATATTTTAATACATTTTAATAAACTACATAATACATTTTAATACATTTTAATACGTATTACATAATAATACATTTTGTTTGTTTATTCTTTTTTTGTTGCGCATTTTGTTATTGTATTTTTTTGTTATGGAATAAGTCGAGGTGGTCAAGCGATTTTAATGTTATCGCCTTCGACCAAACAAACTGAGTTTATATGGTAGAAGATAATCACCCCATTCGAAGAAGGTAACCACCCCATTCGAAATAGTAGACATCCGTGAAATGTTCAAAAACGTAAACATTAAAAAAACTTTCAAAAAAATCGTTCAAATCATTTTTCTTGATTCGAGTTTAATTCATGTAAACATATTTTTCGCTGTTTTTTATTTCTAAGTACCAAATCGAACTTTAATAAATGATAAGTTATTGTTAATTAATAATCATCTTCTTTGGTAACATGTTTTAAGCATTGTTGAATGGACAATTTGTGATATCATTGTATGTTTAAAATGCATGTATCTAATAAGCATGTGAAAGTTTAGCAATAATAAAAAATAAATGACATAATTTTTGTAATAAACTCATCTCTATACTTCCTTATAAACATTTTGGCAGTTAACTTATGGGTCATTCCATGCCAACTGGACCAAGGTCCAACATGGACCCCCTCAGATTTTGATAAAACCTAATGGGTTTATTAATATCAATGAGAAAAGCAACTCTTGAAAATTTCAGCATAAAATCTTTTGCGGTTCATGAGATATGGTCATTTGAAATATCTGATTTTTCCAAAAATAAAAACTTCAGTAGCAAAAACATGATTTGTTCATACTTTGAAGCTCTATATTCATACTTTGAAGCTCTATATTCTAGAAAATCTTCTAGTTTTTTTTACTGTATACAACTCTAAACTTACTTTAATAAAACTTTGACATTGAATTTTTGAATGTCACATTTTTTCCATAATGGCTACCTAAAAACACAAAAAAAATGTTTGCAAGTATAAAAAGTTGGTTTTTGATGAGTCTATATGCAAAACCTGCAGTTTAAGAAGTGAAAAGAAATATTTTTTTAGTTTCTATATATGGTAGGCTTCTAAATTTTTAGAAATTTACTGATAAGATACAAATCAGTAAAAAATCAACACTGGTTTTAATAAGATTTTTTTTCCTTCTAATTTAGTAGACTTTATTACAGTGATTTCAGAAAAAAAAAATAGTGGGTACTCATGGGGAAGCTACAAAATCAGAACAATGAAAATTGCCCAAAACGCATTAAAAACAATAAAAAATAAAGTTATTGTTGTACTTTAGTTTGTATTATATATTATAATACAAAGTAAGTATGAATTTAAAAGTATTTCATAAGCAGTACTAGAAATAACTCTTTAGTTAAGCCTGAATTAAACTCAATTTTTAAATATCCCTAGCTCTTCCCTGCACCTTCCCCCGTCCATTTACTTTTTAACATTCACATTTTTCCCCAGAACTTAGAAAAAAATTGTAATTGAACGCTTCTCCTTACATGGTGTGTCTGGTTTTATGTCTCATGTATGAAGTGCCTTCATGCCTAAACATACACATATAAAAACTGAAATTTAGTTTTTAATGTTTTCATATAAAACTTATTAGTAGCCTATTAAGTAAAACTGAAATCAAAGTCTTTTAGTCTAATTTACCTGATATTTAATATTATGACTATAAATTTTATAAATTTTTTTTTAATACATTCACGATTTCACCCATCCTTGTTAATTTGACTTATTTGATTATCATTTTCAAATTTAGATTACAACTTATACCAAGTTATAAGAGTTATTTGACTTGTCAACATAGTGCACAAGTTAATTATGAAATAACGATTATTATTATTATGTAATAAACAATCAATATAAACAACGAATCTTTTAAATGGTTTTTGCTAAAAAACTTAGACCAAAGTGGTTTAGTCTATTGGAGGTGCTTCAGGTCTCCATTAAGTATGGGTTTGTGAGTACCACCAAAATGCAAAAGTTTTAGTATTACAAATACAAGATACTTCAGACTATAATGACCTCTTGACATTAGTTGTATGTGACTAAATAAATTAAGACTGCATGCTGCACAGTTACCCAGATACCAACACACTAAAAGAGTATCTTGCTGCTTTGTTTGGTTCCATCTACATCTACAGTATCGGACAAAACATGGTGGACAAACTCAAATTTAGAACAAAAGTCAATCAAAAACTAAAAAAAACAAGTAAAACAATTGTACATATTAATTTTTAAATAGTTTATTATGTTCTTAACAAAATTTAAAACGTTTGAATTATACTAAGAATCACAAAAAAAATTTGTAACAGATTTTTCTCAACAAACTACATTTTTCCTTGGACAAAACAAGGTGCACATGCACATGGAATAGTCTCCCCTCACATGTACATTATGCACATGGAATAGTCTCCCCTCACAGTTAAAATTATGCACATGGAATAGTCTCCCCTCACATGCACGTTATGCACATGGAATAGTCTCCCCTCACAGTTAAAATCTCTCCCTACATTTTCCAAATTCAAAAACAGTGTATTTAATTTTTTATTAAACAAGTATTCTTCCTATTTTCTATGCTACTCTACTGCTAACTATCTACTATCCATCTTAACCTTATTCACTTCAATGCTGGCCTATAACTACTAATAATTGATCTGTTCTAAAATTCTTTTCTACTACTTTCTTCATTTCAATGCTGATTTATTACTACTAATACTTGCTCTTTCTTAACTTTTTCTCAAATTAATATCACTATTCTATTTCCAACTCTCACTATTATAAATATTGCTATTTTTTAATATTGTTATTATTATTATTGTTGCTATTGTTATTATTACTATTAATATTATTGTTATCATTACTATTATTATTATTAATATAATTGTTATCTTTATCATTTGTATTATTATTATTTTGATTATTATTACCAATAACTGGAGTTTTTATTATTACTGCCTATTATTATTACCGATGCTTATATTACTACATTATTTACAATGTTGTTACTGTATATTATTATAATCTACTTCTCTTTTATTGCTATATTTTAATTAGGTATATAAAAGTCTGTTATTCTAGATAGATGTATAAAAGAAATTTGAATTATGTCCTGAATTATCAAACTTCTTACTTAATAATTATTCCGAAAGTTTTTCGTTTAAGTATTGTACTGTTTTACTTTGTGTGTGTGTGTGTTTTGTGTATTTTTTTGTGTTTTTTGTTTTTTTAGTTTGGTGTTTTAGTTTCTTATTATGGTGTTTACTTAAAATTAGTACTTGTACTATATGTAAATATTCCATGAAATGTAAAATCTATTTCAGAATACATTTAATTTGAATTTGAATTTGGTGGACAAATCAAAACGATGCTTTTTTATAAGATTTCATTGTCTTTATTCAATTTACCATATTCTTTTGTTTTCACTTTTATCACAACCTTAATCTAAAATAATAAAACAGATTTTGGAATGTCTGACCAATTATTCTTTCAATTTAACTAAAAATAGATTTAACTCGTTATATATGGAGTATATTGCAACTTAAAATGGCTTACGACAAATTAAGAAGAGTTTTACGTGAAAATGTTATAAAAGATTTTAAAAGCGGAAAACGTCAAGCTGAAATTTGTAGAAAATATAATATAGCTAAATTGACTGTAAGCAAAACTGTCAAATCATTTGAATTTCGTGACTGCTATAAAACAAACAATCGGGGCGGACGTCCGACAAAAGCATCACAAAGACTAGATCGAATAATTGTTAAAAAGCTTTAAAAAGTTCCATTTTTGTCATCCACAAAATTAACCGAAAAACTTGAACTACAAATCTCTAATCGTACTGTGCGACGAAGAGCTATTAAAGCAAAATTGTTTTCTCGAATGCCTGACAAGAAACCACGAACTTCTTTTAAAAATAGAAATCTAAGACTAGCGTTTGCCAACGCACACCAAAATTGGACTGTAGACCAGTGGAAAAACATACTTTTTAGTGATGAATCAAAATATAACCTTTTTGGAAGCGACGGCAAAAAGCGAGTCTGGAGACCAAAGAACACCAGATTCAATACTAAATATACTAATAAGAGTGTTAAGCATGGAACGTCTTCAATGGTTTGGGGATGTTTCTCAGCACTAGGAACTGGTTCTATTCACAAAATTAATGGGATTATGGACCATTTTGTTTACAAAGATATGATGAAAGATGTAATGTTACCACATGCTGAATAGGAGATGCCCCTAAAAAGGATTTTTTTTAACAGGACAATGATCCAAACATACGTCAAAAATTGTAAAACAGTGGTTCAAGGACAAGAATATCACCATAATTGAGTGACCTGCACAAAGCCCTGACTTTAATCCCATAGAAAATTTCCAGGAAATAATTGACAATAAGATTGAGCGTGCAAATGTGAAGACCACTGAGGAATTATTTGAACAAATTGAGAAGGCCTGGTGAGAGATTGATATGAGAATTGTTGACTCATTAATTGAGTCTATGCCTCAAAGAATGAAAGCAGTAATTAAAAGTAAAGGAGGTCCTACCAAATATTAAGTAAATTTTTGAAGTTTTTCGAAAAATAATAAGTTAATTTTTGAAATTTTTTGAATTTTCAGTCGATTTTGTGAATGTCCACCTTGTTTCGTCCAAAGAAAAATGTAGTTTGTTAGGGAAAATGTGTTATAAAACTTTTTTAGTGATTTTTAGTATGATTCAAAAGCTTCAAATTTTGTTAACAACATAATAAACTACATAAAAAATAATATGTTCAATTGATTTACTAGTTTTTTTAGTTTTTGATCAACTTTTGTTCTAAATTTGAGTTTGTCCACCATGTTTTGTCCGATACTGTAGCTTTTTCATCAAAACAGAATTATTTTCACATAGCTCCATACCATAAGTTAAAGTAGGGACTCCCAATAGTTTATATATATAGGAAATAGAACTTGGGTGAGCAAACCGGATTCCAGATTGAATAAGAGTTTAAACAACAGCTCTAAAGTTTGAGGTTTTTTCATTAATATTTTTATAATTGAGTGAAGGAAAAATTGAATCTTTTTATCCCATGTAAATCCCAGATGTCGAAGTTTATTCTGAAGATTTTTTTTATTACCAGAAATCATTATCAGATTGGTTTGTATTTGTGCTTTACCTGAAATCAAGAGATAGTGTTAACTATACAGAGTGGTAATTTTTTATCGAAATATAATTTATCAAATAGGATATCCCAGTGACTGCTATCAGAAGTTTTTTCTTCATCTAAACACCATAAGTACACAGGGGAATTGTTGCTGTTGTAATGTTTAATTGTTTCGCTAATTAGAAATTCAGCATGTAGCGTTGAACAGTTAGCATTGAATCCAACTTGTAGAGGGGGAGTATCTCTAATATCCGAACATATAATGAGGATTAGGTATTCTAGAACCTTTGTAAAAATTGGCATAATGCTAATACCGCGATAGTTGCTCGGGCTATCTAAAAAAATTTTGCACGATTTAACAAGGGGTACAATAACTGACGTCGACATTGATATTGGTGTCCATCCATAATTAACGGAGTAAATAAAAATTCGATTAGCCATTTTGTTAAAGTATCACAATTTGCGTATTTCAAATGTTTTGCTGAGATACCGAAAGAGTCAGAAGATTTTTTTAATTTTAGGTTCGAAATAGCCCTAATTATATTATCTTCAGTTATTGTAACATCATCATATTTTGTTCACGGGGGAATTCTCCAATGGTTTTCACTACGATGTGTTATTTTTGAAGTATTCAGTACTCTTTCGAAGTGGTTTGCAAATTCTGAAGTAACTGACGTCGACATTGATATTGGTGTCCATCCATTATTAACGGAGTAAATAAAAATTCGATTAGCCATTTTGTTAAAGTATCACAATTTGCATATCTCAAATGTTTTGCTAAGATACCAAAGGAGTCAGGAGATTTTTTTAATTTTAGGTTCGAAATAGCCCTAATTATATTATCTCCAGTTATTGTAACATCATCATATTTTGTACACGGGGGAATTCTCCAATTGTTTTCACTACGATGTGTTTTTTTTTTGAAGTATTCAGTACTCTTTCGAAGTGGTTTGCGAATTCTGAAGTAATGGGTTCTTTGTCTTTTTTAATATTTATGGTAAATAATCTAGAATTTATGTCTTTGTTTAAATATCTAAAAGCATTCCAAAACTTTTTTGGCCTAATATTTTTTAACTTTTTAATTTTAATATACTAGCGTAGCTAGGAATGTTGGTATCTTCTGCTATTTCAATGACATTGTATTTAGTGTGCTTACCTCTAACTTCAACTGATATTAATAGTTGTAGGTAATTGTTCAAATTATTTGAGCGCTCAGGATGAACAATGCATTTAAGGCTTAGAAAATTTGTATATTTTGGTAGGGTGGCGTGATCAAAATATGACGAATTCGGTAGTGTCTGGTGTCGATATGTATAAGTAGGGACCGAACCTATAGTTACATTTACTAGTTCTAATTGATTTGTTTTTAAAAAATCAGATAAGTACACAGAATGATTACTTCTTTTGGAATTCAATCTTTCAAATAAATCTTATATTTTGTGTGGAAAAGATTGGAAGTCACCGGCTATAATTATATTACCGTTACCTTCGTAACTATAAATTAGACCTTTGACAATATTTAGTTGACTTTTGTATTCTTCCAGTGATTAGAGGCTGTTCCGTGATGAAGAGAGAATAAGGAGAGGCTGTTCCGTGATGAGGAGAGGATGAGGAGAGGCTGTTCCGTGATGAGGAGAGGATGATTTACATTTATCATATAATTTTTAAAATCTTCTTCATTAACTTGATTGCATATGCCTCCCACAAAGACATCAAATTTACGTACAATTTTTTCGCCTGCAATGCTTTTATGATCAGTAATTTTAGTTCCAAAGATAACGGTATTTTTTTTTGAAAGATACATTTTGGTGGCGTGCAACAGGTTGCGCGGATTTATTATTCTTATCAATTAAATAAAGTTGTCATCGTTATTCCGTTCAATACTTATTTCCAGTTTTTTGTCATTTATTACGTCAGAAATCTTCTTAGAAGTTATTGCGGTTGATCGCGGTTGAGCCATAATGTTGACAAATGTTTTTGAAAAATGCAGTTTGTATATATTTTCTATTTCAATATTTTTGGATTTGAGGAATGTTATTTATTGAATTCGAAACAATAGACTTTATAATTTCTTGCGGTTTACAATTACTGCGTTGTTAGATTGGAACGCTCATTGATATTTACGATTTTGTTATTTGTTTTTTGTAGTTCATCGAATTTCTCCTGTAATAAGTACAAATCAGTCATAAGTTTTTAATTTTCTGGTTGTAATTCTTTCAATCGATCAATAATTTCTTTAGTTAGATCAATAAGTCAATGCCATATTTATCATGCCATCATTATCATTACCATTTTAAAGTCAATGCCATATATCAGTGTCTTGAATAGAAATGTCCTTTAAAGATTTGTAAACATCAAAATATTGCATCTAAAAACAAAATTAAAATTATTGTTTCTTCCGGACATATATCTGTAAAAAATGATCAGTTCATAAACTAAATGTAGTAACATTAGATATACTGAGAAGTATATCTAATGTTACTACATTATACTGAAGAATATTTTTTTTGTGGGAAGGAAGGGTGGGGGGTTGGCAGCAACAATCACCATATATAGAAAAAAAATTGTTTTATTGAAACCATTAGTAAATAAAAAAAACTATTCTATATTTGTATTTATATACTTTGCATAATTGATTTGTAGTTAAAAAGTTATTGAGTTTTAAGAACTTATGATAAAAGTGTTTTTGCAATAAATACCATGAAACGAGTACTATTTATTTGTAAAAACTTTATTTATTGCAAAAAGTTGTCAAATATTTAATGCATGGCTATTTACATTCACTGAACCAAGAACTATAGCTCAAGAATTTAACAAATTTTTCACCGATATAAGACCAACACTGTCCCAAAAAACCTCTAAGACCAAATTTTTATTTTCCGAATATCTAGAACTCATAGATAATTTTATTTGTTCAGATGAGTTTTCTTCCGAACTAATGTAGATTTTAAGGCTCCTTCAAACTCATCAAGAGTTTGAAAGAGTCTTCAAATCTGTTAAAAAAAAATTAAAGCAATTGGAGCAGATCATGGAAACGAGTTTATAGATTGATTTAAATAACTTAGAGTTGTTCTTTTAAAAATATTTAGAGCTTCTATCAAGGAGTATTCCCAGAACAATTAAAAATTGCAAAAATTATTCCTATTTTTAAAGAAGGGGACAAATCTGAAATTAGTAACTATTGCCCCATCTCTGTTCTTTCCACATTTTGAAAATTCTAGAAAAAATCAACTTCAACAGAATATACTTATATTTTCATGATAATAATCTACTTTACATCAATCAATTTGGTTTCAAGAAACATAAGTCAACTGAATATCCAATTATCCAATTTGTACGTAAAATCTCAAAATCATTCGAAAAGTCTCAATATAAACTAGGAATTTTTATTGACGAATTAAAAGCTTTCAACACGGTTGATCATCTTATTTTAATTTATAAACTCAAATACTACGGAATAAAAAATATAATTTTTAAATAGTTTAAAATTTATCTACCTAACCGAAAAAGATTTGTACCATTTAACAATAATTATCAAACCACTTTTCTTAATATACCCTGTGGAGTCTAAAAAGACTAATACTATAGGGCATGTATTTTCTTTAGATTAAATACGATTTGATTATTACTTCTCATATATTTCAGTCAAATAACTTTACATAAAATACAACAATCCAAATATCCCAAAATTTAATAGATTAACAGCTGCGTTGTAGCTAGACGTTAAGAGCTTAAGTGTCAAGAGCTAAGGGGCGTAAATGCAAAGAGCTAAAAAAGAATTTTTTTTTTTTTTTTTGCCATATAAATTTATTAAAGTCGTAAAGCATAATATAAATACAAATAGCAGGGGCAAGAAGAAGACATAATTGGTCTTATCACCAAGCCCCTTAGACTATACCGTAAATATAAGAGAACAAAAATTAAAAAACGTAACACTATATAATATAAAACGTTTTTCTAAAGACTTAATAAAATAAAAATCATCGGTCCTAAAGTCCTACTTTAACTTTTTGTTTTTGTGTTGGTTAAGAAAAATTTAAAAAAAAGAAAAAAAGGAATTTGTACAAAGAAACTATATTACTAAAAAGCAAGCAAGCAAATACGCATCCTGAAGCTTTCCTTTAACACCAGTATATACGTTTAAACATGTGAATAATTCTTAAAAAAAAAAGAGAAGAATTTAAGCAATAAAGTGGCACAATGCTTTTCTAAGATCGTCAAACCCATAATGACAAACCTCTAATTGTTGGGTAAATTTAACAATAGCAATCATTAAAACTTCAGAAAAAGCTGAGCGCTACGTCGATCATCAGTAGTTTTAGCTTTAATTTATTCTTAAACTCATTAAGCGTAGAAATTGTTTTAAGTTCATTAGTTAATATTTTATTCCATAATTTCGGCCCTCAAGTAGAAATTGAAAATTCGGTCGCCGCAAAATAACTTTTGGGTTGAATATAACTGTTATTTGAAAATCTGGTGAGATATCTATTCTGATTTATTTTGAATAATGGGTAAAATATTTTAGGAGATATATTTTTGTTAATTTTGAACATAAATATAAGAACTTGATAGACATTTAATTGATAAACATTCATTATATTTAAATTAACAAATAATGCTTGAGAGTGTGTATAACGGCCCACATTGGAAATGATTCTGATTGCATGCTTTTGTTTATTAAATAGTTTTTTTATTTTATTTTTATTTGTACTGCACCAAACAATATTTGCATAATTAAAATGGCAATGAATGAACGAGAAATATAAAAGCTTTAAGCAAGTTGGATTTAAAAAAAGCTTAGCTCTGCATAGCAGGCCTATGTTCCTTGAGATTGTATTTTCAAGAAATTGTATGTCATCTCTCCACGTCACATTTTCATCAAGAAGCACGCCGAGAAATTTTAAAGTGGTTTCTCTTTTTATGTCCTGATTGGCAATACAAAGTTTTGGAAGTTTCAAGGGAATTTTATCTCGGTCATGAAAACGATGGAAAAAAGTATATTTTGTTACATTTAAAGATAATTTGTTTGCATTAAACCATTCAGTAAGATTTAATAGCTCTTTGTTTACTGACTTAAAAAGAATATTTATATCATTATGTGCATAAAACAGATTTGTGTCATCTGCAAATAAAATTGTATCTAGTTCAGTATAAGCTTTGCTTAAATCATTAATAAAAATGAGAAATAGGAGTGGCCCTAATATAGATCCCTGAGGAACCCCACATGTTATGTTCATATTAGTTGTTTTACCTTCATTATAAGAAATGTATTGTTTTCTATTTGACAAATAGCTTTTAAACCACGCAATATTTAGATTTTTAATACCATAGTTTTCTAATTTTGTTAATAAAATGTAATGATCGACAGTGTCAAAAGCCTTACTGAGATCAATAAATACACCTAATGTATATTTATTTTCATCAAATGATTTAAAAATATCATGAACAAGATGAACAACAGCCTGATTAGTAGAGTGGCTCTTTTTAAACCCAAATTGCTTACTATAGAGAATATTGTTTACATCTAAAAAGTAATACAATCTTTTATACATAATGTGTTCTAATAACTTTGAAAAGCATGATAGTATGGAGATATGCCTGTAATTGGAGACACTAGTCTCATCTCCTGATTTTAGTATAGGTATTACCCTTGCAATTTTAAGTTTATCGGGAAAGATTCCTTGTTTTAAAGAGAGCGTAAATATATGCAAAAGCGGAATTTTTAAATAAGGCATTGATTTAATTACTATATTACTGTTTACATCATCAACTCCATTACCTTTATTCGGTTTAAGTAAGTACACGGCATCTAGTAATTCTGTTTCTGTTAGCATATTATTGTCCATTGTATTATTATTAGAGTTTAGGTATGATTTGAAGCAAGTTTTACTTTTATTTATTTTTGATGCTAAACTTGGACCTGTGCTAACAAATGCATGGTTAAACGAATTAGCAATTATTGTGTAGTTAATAATTTCACAGTCATTTATAATTAGTTTTTTTGGTAAATGAATAATACTCATATCTTTTTTACCTATAACCTCTTTTATTATGTTCCAAGTTTTTTGTTTATCATTTTTGTATTTTAGCAATTGGCTACTATAGTAAATCTTTTTTGAGCGCTTTACAATCGTCACAACAAGGCGATTATAGTTTTTATAGTTTGTTTCATTTTTAAAAGTTCTTTTTTTAATGAACTTCTCATATATCGTTGCTTTTTTTTCGAAGATTTTATAATTCCGAGTGTTATCCAGGGATTTTGTAGAGTTTTTGTTTTAATAAATTTAGTTGTTATTGGGAATGCTTTATTGTAGTGACATTCAAATATATGATAAAATTTATCATAAGCTTCATTAACATTTTTAGTTTTCAAAACAGATTTCCAGTTTGTTGTCGATAAAAGGCTAATAAATGTCACATGAGAAGCGCCCTTAATTACTCGTTTTTTAGTTTTTACTTTTTTAGAAGGATGATTTAACGATTTTTGTGCTGTTATAAAAACCGGAAAATGATCAGATGTCTGTAATAAATATTCCAATTTTAATTTTTATGTTTTTGAAATTATTAATTATAATTTGATCAATTAAAGTAGCAGTATTTTTTGTAATTCGAGTAGGTTTATTTATAGTTGGAATAAATCCATTTTGAAGCATAATATTGAAAAAAGCTCTGACGTCTTTGTTTTTGTTGTATTCAAGTAAATCTAAATTCAGATCGCCTACGAAGTAAACGCATTTGCTACATAATTCTTCTCTTATAATTAAGCTTTTAATTTGTTTGTTAAATGCTTTTTTATTACCACAAGGCGGTCTGTATATGACGTGTACAATTGCGTTCTTGCAAATTTTGTTTACAACTTCAATTGATAACAATTCAAAATCATGCGTAACAACAAAATAATTTTTGCGTAGTTTAAAATCTAAGAAGTTGTGGATAAAAGTGCATAATCCTAATAATCTAATTTAGCATGCCCCGTTAGTTTAAATAGTATGATTTTGCGGGATAAATTTTTGGATTGGTTATATTATTCTAAAAAAACAAAAATAAATTGTAAAAATTTTGTCAAAAAATTAATCAATTTACATGATAAACATTCAAAAATCTGATTGACAAAATCCATAATAACCTGTTTCTTTTCTTTTTTTTGTTGCTATATTTATTTTTTGGAGTTGCTGTTTCAGACTCTTAATAATGTTGTTTTTATTGGATGCAATCATCAAATAAAGAAAACTTTATTTGATTTCTGAAATATCTCTTGTAGTTTTTATTCAATACTTCTTTGATAAATATGTTCAGATAAAATTAGAGAAATTTGAAATTTTGGGCTAGTCATAGAAACAACGTGATAAAAATTTTCTGCATTGTTAATAACAGCTGTTCTGGTAAGAAGCAAATCTCTTAACAGTTGCTCCTAAGCCATCTATAGGTCCTTTACCATGACTAGTTGCACTGCAGTTTCATTTTATAACAATTCCATACTTTTATTGGAGAGCTTGAGCACTGGCTGAATAAATCTGTTTTTAAATTTTATTTGCAGGGCCATCTGTCCGAACTCATAACTCAACAACTTCTTTTCGAAGGCTTTGAATCAATTTATCAAGAACTACTAATGACGCTTTTTTTATTATTAGGTGCACAATCATTAACAACTGCATGACAGTATTTCATATTTTGGAACTACGTAACAGGAGTAAAAATAGTTATCTGTTGTTGATTCCCGTATGCATTTTCTTCTTGTGAAAAGCATTTATAGTTTTTAGCGTAAACTATTTGTAACACTGCTATACTATCCATCTCTTTTGTTCTATTTCTGTCAGATTCTAAACTGTTATACTGCTGTCTTTTGATAAAACTATCATTTAAAAAGGATGGCATCAGTAAACACAGGTGACCATACAAGTGTGCCACTGAAGTACTTTGAACCATTTGCTTTACCCTTCCGTTATCATCTTTCCATTATTTCCGCTCAACAATAGCTTCTAAAGTTTTTTATCACACTGCAATGAATACTTTTTATTGAAACCACATTTTTCGTGCTGATACTCATTAAACCAACATGCTGATTTGTCTGGACATTGAAGACAAGACTCTGGAAATTCGCTTGAATGTAGAGGTATGTTTGAAATGCAGCCGGAGAATTTTTTCAGTACAAGAATTATATTTTGATGGTATATGCATGTGCATACATTAGCTAACATTTGTCGACTAAAGAGGACATGTAAAGGTCTTAAACTTTCAAATTTACTTACGCCAATCTTTATGTTTTTATTTTCTGTCATAAACGAAGCATGCATCTCTTTTATGCATGTGCCATTTTAAATGTGCCATCTTTTTTCTTATTTTTTTTTTTGTTGCAAATTTGTTTTGACATGTTGAGACATGCGGTTGACATCATCATTTTCATAAAAACTACCAACTTTATTCTTTATTTCTTTATTTAAGGAAATAAAAACTCTTTAACTTTTCTAAAACCATTAGAACATTCTACAATAATGCAATGTAGTTTAGAGATTTTAAAACAACTGCTTTTTGCTATCATGGGCTATTGGGTAACATTAGTTTTACTTTATTTACAGCCTTTGATAGAGAAGAAGATGTACTATATGGCTTCTTGTAGCAAATAATTTCATTAATTTTATTTTTATTTGCTTTTCTCCATTTAGCTTTTCTTAAATCTTTTTTTCTATATCAGCTTTTTGCTTTTTACCTTTTGGTGACTGAGTTCGTCTTTTTTTTTTATTCAGTGTTTTTTAACATACTCTTTATTTTTTTCCTTTGCTAAAACAGGATTGAGCCTTCTTAGTTATAATTATTAAAATACAATGACTGGTAATAAGTTATAACTAAAAAAAAAAGAAAAGCAAACAAGTTTAATAATTCTATAGAAGATGCTTTATAAAGTAGTTTCAACATATGTTTTAATACCATATGTTTCAAAAGTTTAAAAAAGTTCTATAGAACTTTTTATTATTTGTTTTGTTATTAAAATTAACTTAACCCTACTTTATAAACAACACCAGTATTTATTTACAACGAGTCGTTACTTACGAGACATTGATTCGTTACTTAAGGGATGTATATAAACAATGCATGTATGCCTAAAAGAAAAGCTTCAATCAACAAAAAATTATCTAGATATATAAGTTATTTAGTATCTTATAATTGCTATAATTCATTTCATAATTAGAGATCGTTTTTAGGTGTAAATTAAAAAAAATGCTGTTTTTGTTACTTACAGTACAGTCGTTTTGTTGGGAAATTATAGCAGATAATATATATTGTTAAATATAAAAAACTTATTTAAGCATACTGCACTTTTTAAGTTCATATATGGTATAATAAATTTTTAAGTTCATATATGGTATAATAAATTTTTAAGTTCATATATGGTATAATAAATTTTTAAGTTCATATATGGTATAATAAATTTTTAAGTTCATATATGGTATAATAAATTTTTAAGTTCATATATGGTAATCATAAGTTCATATATGGTATAATAAATTTGTGGTAGTTAATAGTTAAGATACAAAAAAATTCCTCTTATGATTCTACGCTTTAACAAAATGTAATTTAACTACAATTTATATAGAAAATATGACAAGACTTTTTTTTTATTATTCACCTCGCCACTACAGTCGAGGAGGCTACTTTTTGTGGTTACAACCCTCCCTCAACTCAACTCCGAAACACGAACCTCGATGAGCAAGGCCGCTGCGTGGAGAAACGAGTTGAGCGCGGTACTACCAGGGACGTGGTGGGGATCGAGCTCGGAACTTCTCGCTTATCAGGCGAGCGCTCTACCACTCCACCACTATCGCGTTAATTTAGGAATTAAAAAGAAACTTTACTTTAATTAGGAATTAAAAACAAAAAATAACACAAACAACATTATTAAACAAATTTTAAAACTTTTAAGCATATTGCAACCCAATGATAATTTGGTTTTTGTTTGAATGTATTTATTTTTTCCATCGAAATAACTCACTTGAGCGTGGCCTATATACACGTCTACGTTTATAGAAGTTCGTTAATTACAATAATATTAAGCACAATAAATATTAATTATACAATAATTAAAACAAATAATTTTTATTGTTTTTATACTTTTCAATTTTTATGTTGGTTTACGCCTTTATAAAATTCTGATGAGAAGATCCTCTTGATATTTCTTCAGATACATAGATTATATACCTTGCAATTTTGTAAAAATTTATTAATTTTTTTGTTTATCTTATCCTTGTTAAATGCTTATTTGCGGTTTGATGACAAGATCCTCGCGATCTACTTTCAGGTACCTTGTTTATATTTGTTACATTTTCTATTATCAAGTTGTACAACGACCAACAAATATAAACCAAAAAAAATATATATATATATGTAAAATTAGAAATATAATATATAAATAAATATATAATAATATATAAATAAATATAATAAATAAAAAAATATAAAATTAGAAAAGTTATTATTTGCAGTTAAGTTCATGCCATTTACAGCTGCATCCAAAGTTAGGATTACAAACTTCAGCTGGCTAACTTCAGGTTTTCTATATATTATATATGAATAAATATCAATACTTTTAATGTATAAAAATTACATTTTTATACATTAAAAGTATTGATATTTTAAATAAATTACAAAGTCTTATAAATAGGTATTATAAGATGTATTAGTATAAAAACAAGTTAACTTTACAATTAAAATTAAAAAGTAGAGTGCAAAGCGATCTTGAGATATTTACTTGTAATTGACACTAGTGATTTAACGATAAAATTACAAATCGATATATAACTAAAACAGTTAAAACACTTAAAACTTTTTGTTTTATGTTTAGTTAAATTTAAACAAAAATTTCTTTTATTTTTTATGTTTTCATATAAGAATGAATAAATTATAGTTAACACCTTCTTAAAATATTTAAAAGGTGCAGGTCTAAAATATCTAAGGGTTGCAGGTCTAAGAACAATCAAGTTCTATACTAGTTCAATCGGTCCTTGAGTTTGATTGTGAAAACATCAAAAACGTTTAGTTATAAAAAAAACCCTGAGAAATAAATAAAACATGTTTAAAACTTTTCACAAAATTTACAATTTTATTAGAAAATCAACATAAAATAAAAAGATATAAAAATTTAGCAACTTATGTTTTTGTAATAAGTTTTAATTCGGAAAAGTAAAGTTCAGAAACTCTTGGTTAGTTTAAAACTTTTTTGAAAATATTTAATTAAAAAAAAAGTAATAAAGAGAATATTTCTAATATAGACGTATATCAAATAATCAGAAAGGTATCCATATTTCAATTAAAAGAAAGGTATTCATGTTTCGATTTATTAAATCATTCAGATTCTGCGGTTACGACATAACAAAAAATGAGAGAAAAAAAAATTGGAAGAAAACATAAAATAATTTCAGCATCGATCACCATGTAAAAATTTGGCGTATAAACGATAAAAAAATCTCAAAAAGATTTAAATGTCAAGTACTGTTGTTTCCTTTCCGTTTTCATTTTTGGTTGAAGTTCATACGTTTCATTCATTATAAAATACGAAACTTGAATGTTGTAGCGTTTTATTCATTATAGAATACGAAACCAAAATGTAGCGTCTTCAAAGAAACACGCCAGATTTAAAACCGTGAACTCTTAGAAACAAAAAGCTTTATTTCTTTTTGATAAACGACAACAAACTGGCATCCTAAAGGGAGAATTAAAAAAGAAAATAAATGGAGGGTAAGGTGACAAAGGAAAAAGGAGTTTGGAGGGTAGTAATGTTTAAAAAGGGCAAAAATATGCTTTTAAAAATAATTCTTTATGAAAAAAAAGATTCTCTGCTTATGATGGAAAAATTAGATTCGCGCCGAGAGACAACAGGTTTTCTATTGTACAAATTTCCAATGTAAAACTGTTGTGTTTCTTCTGCAACCAACTGCTGCTCTAAATCATGCTTCTGTTCTATAAAGCTTATGATTGCTGTTTCAATAGATAAATTGTCGTGGATGCACTCAAGCAACTCTTGGCCAAGTATTTGCGAGTTTTTGTTAATCCCTTGAAAGTTGCGAGTGACATTTTCATAACAAGACTGACATAGTAAATCAGAACCTTGCTTTGTATTTAGTGGAGATAATGCCGATAGGTTATGTTGTGTATTTTCTTCTTTTTTATGATAATGACGTTTAACAGCTTCTAACTTTTTTTCAAGTTCATTATTATACTTTATATAACCCACAAGATTTCGACTAATTCGCTGATAATCTTCAATAATTCTCTTCCTATCACTCTTCTGTATCGATAACTTTGTCTCCAAACGTTTATTCTCATATACTAATGAATCTCGCTCATTTTGTAACTGAGCAATTAAGTTACCCTGGTCATGTATGCTATGCTGAACAATTCTAGTACTTACCATATTTAAGGTTCTTTCTTCTTGAAGATTATTACATCTTTCCATTAGATCAGCAGCTTCTTCCTTAAAGTTTTTACGTTCAGTTTCTGATTGTAATAAATCATCTTCGAGATATTGAAAATGTCTATGTAATTCTATTGTTTCTAGCAATACTTTAGCACTTTTACTGGGTGTGCCATTAATTCGCAACTCCATTTCTAGAAGGTCCTCATAAATAACACGCAAATGAGTTTCAAGCTGGGAATTGCGTTCTTTATATTGTAACAAGTTTTTTTCAATAATTTTTTTAAAGTGAACTACATTAATAACATTATTTTCAGCAATATTTAATTGGTTATTTAAAGAACGAATCTCTTCTAACAAGCACACTTGTTCATTCTCAAAAGATTCTATATCAACCTTTAGCTTCTGAAATTCGTAATGAAGACATGTCAATCCGTTCGATAAATAACGGTCACTATTGGTAATTTCATTAATATTTCGAGTTAAGTGACGTTCCGCGTCTTTAAGTTTTAACCTTTCAACCGTAGCCAAACAAAGATCCTGATGTGCTGATTGCAAATCTTCAATAGAGTTATTAACACAAAAGTTCAAAATTTTATTTGCATAATCTGCAGCGTGTAGATCCTCTAAAAGAATATTTTTTTCATGATCCATATCGTATTGCTGGTTCAATAAATTGCTCACATAGCTGATGGAATCCTCCATGCAAGTCGATAAAGTATTTGATGACTCATCATTTTGCATATCAAAATGCTAGAAAAAATGTTTTTATTAGACTAAAATTAAAAAAAAAAATCTGGGACAAGACACAGGTAGACACATGCACAGTACAAGCATATATAAAAAGACAGAATACATACACATATAGTAGAAACGTAATAAAACTTTCACACATAGTAAAACGCATAAAACAACACATACATATTTAGTAAAACGTGATATTTGATACAATCTGACAATGTAAATATATAGACAAAAGCAAACAAGAAAGTATATAACAGTTGATCAAAACGAGCACAACCTATTATAAACCAATTCAAATAAAACTTAAACCTGTATAATTTTTCTAAGCTGACTTCTCAGCTCATCTTTTTCAAAAGCAAGCAACTTTAATCTCTGTTCTAACTCTTCTTGCTCATTCTTCAATGCAATTTTTTCAATGTTGTATTCATTCAACTCTATTTTCATTTGTTTTACTTGGTTTGTTATATCAAAATTTGCATCACTTTGTTCTAAATTGAGATTTTCTTGCTTTTTAATCACTTCTGTAACTTCTCTTTTAAGTGGTGATAATGCTCTCGCTAATTGTTGCAATTCAGAATTCAATATTGCTCTCTCACGATCTGCTGAATCAAGATCTGCTACCAACAATCTGAAAAATTCATTATTTAGATTTAATCTTAAATTGTTTACAAAGTGAAAAAAAGAAAAGGAAATTACTTACTGTCTATGACTTTCTGCTTTGGTTGCTTTTGAGCGAAGGTGTGAAATATCAAGCTCAGCCATTAGCAATTTATCTTTAAAAGTTTTGATTTTTTCTTCAGATTCTAGTTTCTCTTTTTCTAATTTCTCCACGAGCTGTTTAGATTGCTCCAACTGTTCTTGTTGAGTATACTGCTGGGTGCATAAATCTAAATTACGCCCTTCAGTGGCACATAACTGCCTAAATAAAATATAAAAAATGAATCAAGAAAGTTAAATAATTTAAAATATTTTTCATATAATATCTTAATACTAACCTTAATAATTCTTCGGTTTTTTCAGCAGCTAAAGCAAGTTCAGATTCTTGTTTCATGTAAAGACTTTCAAGTTGCTCAACTTTGTTTTCGAGTTTAGTATTCTCATGCAATATAATCGCAATTTCTTTACGCAATTCACAGTTTTGATTTTTAAGATATTCTGCTTCTGATTTAAGTTGATTTTGTTCACGAATATGTTCTTCAATCTGAAACTCTAGTTTTTCAATGCTTTGTTTGAAATAAATCTTCTCTTGGTAAACTGAAGATGAGTCCTAAAGCCAGAACAATTCAGTAATTTACTTGTAAACATTTTAAAAATATATAATAAAGAAAGAAAATTAAATGAACCTTCTGTTGATTGTTTTGATAATTATTAGAAACAAGTTGACGCTCTATGGACAATAACTTCTTCTCCAAAACAAGTTTTTCTTCACTCAGCTCCACTAATCGAGTTTTAAAACTCATCATGTTCTCTATTAAAGACCCTGAATAATGATATTTGTGTCTAGTGAGTACAAAATTATTTTTTCAAGATATATAAATTCTTTTTTTATACAAATACCAGGATCAAGAAACAACACTGATACATACTTCAAATTGGGACAAACAGTATATGTATGTATATATCTAAACTTATATATCGATTTATAAATATATTTACTACTATTTATTTAGGTTACTATGCAGACTATTGCTTTTGAAATAAACATCTTAAACTAAAAACTATTTCAGAAAGAAAAAAAACTTGTTTATGTTGATACTGCCTGCCCAAACCTAAAATGATGATGTACATAGTCTTGTCTATTAATGAATAGTGTTATCAGGTGATATAAATGCCATTGAATTGGGAGTAAAATGGCTATTAATGAGTAGTGTTATCAGGTTATATAAATGTGATTGAATTAGGAGTAAAATGGCTATCAATGAATAGTGTTATCAGGTGACATCAATACCATTGAATTAGGACTAAAAATATTAGTTAGAGGTTTTTTTGGCAAGATTTAAAAAAATTGTTTTTGTGTGTAGAAAGTGAAAATAGTTGCTAACATTTTCTTTTCTTAGTTAAATTGCCTACTGGGGCTCTTAAATTTTCAATGTCAAGAGTCGTAATGAAATACTGGTACTGAAAATGGTAGATACCTATTTTAGGTTTTTAGGGCGTACATGAATCTGGTACTAGACTAAAAGTAAATTTTACATTTTACCCCTAAAATTAAAGGTCAAATAAAATGTCTAAATGTAGCAATACTTTAAAAACAGTTGTATTGACATAAAATAGCTACATAACTTATTTTCATGATAGGGAGCATCAACTGAATTCTGCATTTGTTAAAATGTAAATTACTTACACCAGAAAAAATTTACCCTCTTACCTCCCTTACCTCTCAGTTTTAAAAGCAATTAAAAAAATTTCAAAACTTTAGAGCAATGTAAATCAAAATCTACTGATTAAGGAAAAATCTCAAAAAAATTAAATTTAAATTATTTCGATAAAAGCTTGAAGCAGAACAATCTAATATTTCAAAAAAACTGTTTTTTGATTGTAAAAGAGCAAAGTTATTTGATACTTTGTATATAATTTGTAGATCTATTTTAAATAGTGATGACAGGTTTGAATTTCAAAAATATTTAAAAATCTACAATATTAAAAAAAAAAAAAAATTAATCTAGAAATAATTGACTAAATTGACACTGGCATGACTATCTTAATTATTAAATTAATAGTTTCAAATTTTATTTAAGGATTGTTTAACAAACACTTTGTATGTCTCTGTGAAAATAGTATTGATTTTTGATTTTTTTAAAATTAGCAAAACTTTAGACATATAGGTTAAATAAGTGAAAGATAGCAAGAGCATTTTAAAATGGGAAGATTTAATTTGTTAATCAAAGAATGAAATTTAACTTCAACAAGTCTATGTATTCAAGAAACATATACAAAGCTAACTTTAAATGCGAAAAGAATATAAAATCAACAAAATATCTAAAATCAATACCAACTCTAAGTGATTAGGAAATAAGTGATTAAAATATAGGTGATTAGGATATAAACAACATGGATGTTGGGGTTTGTTACTTAAATGGCATACATCCCTTAAGAGTGCTGTGACTAAAGATGATTGGACAAGAGTGCATGCAGTTTTTAAAGATGATTGGACAAGAGTGCATGCAGTTTTTAAAGATGATTGGACAAGAGTGCATGCAGTTTTTAAAGATGATTGGACAAGAGTGCATGCAGTTTTTAAAGATGATTGGACAAGAGTGCATGCAGTTTTTAAAGATGATTGGACAAGAGTGCATGCAGTTTTTAAAGAAGATTGGACAAAAGTTTTTAAAGGGAAAATTAAAACTCCATAAATATAATGTATCCCACTGCTAGTAAAGCATTAACAAACAAAACTAATTACATTAAATAATGGGTAAGCTGGGGTGTGGTGTAAGTGAAACAATTTTTTTATACCAAAAAGAGTATTCAAAACACAAATTATTATTACTCTGCATGTTAATATTGATATACTTAAATAAACATTATTAGCAACTAAGTTAAATAATTGTATCCACCAATTAATATTTAATTAACAATTAATTTTAATTAATTAAATATTATTAGATTATGTTTAGTTGGGTTTTATTTTTATATTTATTTTATGCTTGATATGCAACCAATTTTATGTGGGCATAAACCTATATTTATGTTTTCAATTCATAACAAACTTTATGTTCTGGTACATCACATTAAGTAAATGGAATGTTCATTTGAAACCGAGTTATATTAACTTCTTTATTTAGTTTTTATGTTACATTTGAGTTGATCTTATAAGACATTTTAGAAAAATAAAATTTTTTTTACAATATTTTATGACAATTACCCATAAAATTTATAAATTTATGTTTAACAATATGTTAATGTTTTTTAACATAGTACTGACATTAATCTTACAGATTAGAAACCACTAAAGATTCAATACTTTATTAGATGTTGCATTTTGATTGATACACCTGAATTTATGACTAAAATGTTTTTTCACTCCAACAAACTACTGGGTTTGTTCTAACTACTGAATTTACAACTATATATGCACTACCTTATTCAATCCTCGGAATTAGATAAAATGCAATAATTTGCCGACCTCAATCTTTTAGAGGTCAGCATCAGGTTGGCAAAAAAAAATTTGATACAAAGGTCAATGCCGACAATACTTTGAGGTCGGCAGTTTTGTCGGCATTGCTGAATGCCAACCCTAATTCTGAGGGTTGGTTATTAATGTCTGAAGTTGACAGAACATTTAAAACTAAAAGCAATTATTTGTGTAAGGCTATATATGCAAAAATTGTTGGAATATAATAGAAAATACACAAAGAGAAATATACAAAAGCTGCACCATAATAATTAAAATATTCCACATCATCATAATTAGTTATAACAAGTAATTAGTTTTCAAAGTCACAAATCGCTCCACTCTTAAAGTATTGGCTATATTATATTTGGAAATAGTTGAACTTTTTCTAAACACATATGCTGTATTTTAAGTATTGTTACGAAGATTTTATTTGATTTATTATTAGAAATATTTAAATATGGCTGAAACATAGTACCAGATTAAAGTTCCCCATCCTAATAAAATTTTCAACAGTATTGATGTAACTAACTTTATTAACTTGACTTGTCATTAAAATGTCAAAAAAATACTTGTGTTTGCTGATCCCTATCTCCCTAGTTCCTATGAGCATAAAATAAAATTATATATCAACAAAAAACACTTCAATCAAATTTACAAAACAGTTAGGTACGTTGCAAAATAAATAAAGTACAGCATTTACCACATGAATTGTTATCACTGAGTAGTGCTTGAAGTTCTTCTCTTTCTTTTTTTAGATTTTCAGCAACTGAAGCAATCAACTCAAATTTTGACTTTAATTCACCAATCAATTGCTTCCTTAAAACTGCTGGTTCTTCCATAAAATCATTCTTTATTAACAATAAATAAATATATATGCATTTATATATATATATATATATATATATATATATATATATATATATATATATATATATATATATATATATATATATATATATATATATATATATATATATATATAATATATAGCACTAACTAAATGCTGCAATTTTGTTTTTAGGCAATTCACAAACAACATGACAAGAACAAATGAAGAAAGCCTCAGTTAAATGTTTTAAAATGCTTTTTAATAGAAAAAACATTGATATAGGTTTTACTTAATCCCCATCTTATTTGATTCATTTGCAGAACAAACTCTAGCTTCAAAATTGTCAAGCACAAAATTAGAATTAAAATCAGAAGATTATAAGGAAAAATTTACATGTAAGAAATTGAAAAATGTAAAGTATTAAATAGGAAAATTTCACCTATGTCTTTAGATGGTTGGAGTTATGTTCTTTTTAACAGAAAAGCAAGTGACAATGGAAAGGTAAATGACAAGTAAACGAAACAGATTAAATTCAAATTGTTAAAATAACTGTTGCTTTGGATTAGTTGCAAAAAGATTATTATATCTTTAAAAAAAACTTTTGAAAAGATAATATTTTGTTTTGTATATATCTGATGAAAAAATAAATTGAAAACTCAATGTCCTTAGAATGAGAGTGAAGCTTATTTCTTTGCAAATGCTTTGCTTTGTCATGCTATGATCATCATGATTGTTCGTTTACTGGTAACATCCAGTATGTCCTGTCACATGTTCTGCTGCTTTGTAGATCTTGCTTTTCATAGATTAATAGCAGTCAAACCTGACATAAAACACCCCCTGCTTTGGGGCTTGTGGTTGAGACTAGTGATAGTATATCTAATCTTTACTCAGATGTATAAAAAAATTAATTAAAATTGATAATGATGAATGGATATGATATTGATGAATGAAATCATATATCCAATTCATCTCAAAATTAGGACCAACTGAATTTGCTTTAACTCTCTACCTCTTTAAATATCATATTTTCTCCTGCATTGAGTCTTGTTTTTGTATTTGGTTAGTTCCAAATGGTCTTTCTCTTTCAAACAAGTTAAAAAAACATATAGTAAATGTAGTGACACCATAATACATTTCATGAAAAAGCATACAAAAAGTGCAGTTAAAAGACCAAATTAACTTAAGCCCAAAGAACAATAGAATTATAAAACTATAGATTACTTAACCATTAATTCCAATTACACATATGAGATCTGGTACTCATATGTGTAATTGGAATTAATTACACATATGAGTGTAAGATACTTAAGATCATTGAAATGGTAGAAGCATGAGACATTTAGAAAATTATGGACAATATTCACAGGAATCAATCTTTCAAAACCTCTTTTAATTAAGGAATCAACCTCTCAAATTCTCAATTATTAAATTAATGCAAACATCCTAACAACAACAACAACAAAATTTTTTTAAAGCTTAAGTTTTAATTTCAGCAGTTCTCTGTGACAAGATCTTACAGTCTTCTTTGAATTTCCAATAGAATAACAAGATTTTAGATACCGAAATTCCAAGATTTTAAAGAGGTCTCTAAAAACATTGAATTTTGGCATATATATGGACATTATAGGGTTGCTAGATAACGTATAACAAGTGTACAAAAAATGAAACAATTATTAAGAGAAATATTATAAAATAATTTTCATGCAAATGACAATCAGCTTTTTTTATAGTAACTTCAAATTAAAGAGAAGATTATTTTTTTCTCCAAAAATAGTTTTCATGCAAATGACAATCAGCTTTTTTTATAGTAACTTCAAATTAAAGAGAAGATTATTTTTTCTTCAAAAAAAACCTGTAAAAAAGTCAACCTTGTACAAATGGTAAAAAGACAGTAATAAATAAAATTTATCTTAAAGCATTACAGGGCAACAGCTAACGCTATTATATTATCACTAATTGTAACTTATTTAGATGATGATGATAATGATGACGATGATGATGATAGTAATATCTACAGGTTACATAAAAATATTTAATCTACAGGTTACATAAAAATTAATGAATTATTGTATAAAATGATTTTACCTCTATGTCTTTTTCATTCTTTTCAAAGTTAGTCAAAATTTTATTAAATACATTGTTAAGGGTTTTTAATTCAGCAAATAAAGATTCTTCTTCAAGTTGACAAACATTAAGTTGATCAGTGAGGCTCGCATTTTGTGATTCTAATAATGCTAGCTATATAAAAAAGATGTTCTTTAATATAATTTCGTAAAAAGATA
Source organism: Hydra vulgaris (assembly GCF_038396675.1). Taxonomy (NCBI): domain Eukaryota; kingdom Metazoa; phylum Cnidaria; class Hydrozoa; order Anthoathecata; family Hydridae; genus Hydra; species Hydra vulgaris. Next base: position 35,243,315 of record NC_088922.1, read on the forward strand.
TATCAAGACATTTAAAAAAATTACCTTTTTTTAATACTTAATTCACCATTTTATGTAATTTAGTAAAAGACTTTATCAAAGCATTTTAAAAATTACCTTTTCCTTAATACTTTCTTCACCATTTTGGGCTTTTAGTACTTTCTCCTTTAAATTAACAATATTTTTATTAAGGTCTTCCACAACTAAACGCGCGGTTTTTAAGTCTCCATCTAATTTTTCAAACTCTTGTTTTATATGTTTATTTTCAGCAGTTAAAACAACAGTTTCTTTTTGTAATATTCTTAAACTTTCATTAATTGTAAGCTGATCCATCTCTAAAAGTTGGTTTTTTTCTAAAACATTATCGAGTTCAATCTGTAGCTTTTCTCTTGCGTTCTTTGCAACTTCAACAGTTGATTCAAGAATTTCCTTTTCTTGCTCAATAACTTCTTTTGACTTGATCAATTCTGTTAGTCTCGTCTCAATAGCCATCTTTTCATCACTTAATACTGATATTAATGTTTGAAAGTTTGAAGTGTCTTCTTCAAGCACTCTTACTTCAGATGTAAGTTTTGCATTTCTTTCCCTTGATGTAATTAGTTCTTTTTGAATATCTTCTTTTTCTGCCATAAAAAATGCCAATCGCCTTTGCAAGTCCAATACTCTACCTTCAATCTCCGAGACTTCACCAGAGTGAATGCTTCTTCTTAAAAGTGCTCCATGCATAGAAAATGGCTTTAGCTTATCAGGTGTAGAAGAATTTGATGCAACTGATGTAGGTTGGCTTTGTGTTCGTCGTGCTATACATGCTTCATGATGTTCATTGTTCTCAAACTGATTTAACTGTTTTAAAAGACGTTCTTTTTCCATACAGACTTTATTAAAATTAACTTCTAATTCATCAAACTTTTCTTTAAACATCGCTAACTGCTCTATAAATTTATCTTTTTCAAAATTAAACATTTGTAAAATTTTCTCTTCATTTTTGTGTAGAATATTTATTTCAGACTTCATTTTGTCTGCTAATACAATGTCTTGCTTGAGCTTAACATTCTCAGTTTTCAAATTATTTACTTCGCGTTCAAGCTTCAAGCGTTCACTTTTTAATGCAGCAAGTTCACGCTGTAGGTGCTTTTCAACTTGTTTATAACTTGCAATATCTTCTTGAATAGATTCTTTCTGTCCTTTAAGTGCAGTATATGCTCGTTCAGTATTAGATTTATCAGCTTTGGCAAGAGATATATCTCGCTGAAAACGCCTGCGCTCAACCCTTAAGGAAGACATCTCTTGTCTTAAAGCATTAATTTCTTTAGCAAACTTCTCTTTTTCTGATCGAACACAACTAAGTAATCTTTCTTCCTTTGCTTTTAAGTTGTCAATATCATGCTTATAGTCAGAAGCTTGTGCTTCTAAAACACTTACAGCTTCTTCTAACATTCTGACATCTTCACGATATTTACCCAATTCTTCTTCCAAAAATGCTTTATCTTCTTCTAGAGCTAAATATACATTTTAAATACAATTTATAAATATTTATATCTAATATCATAAAAATAAAAAGATTAACATCAAAATGATCACAATATTTGCATAAACGATATTTTCACCTGTTAGTTCATTTTCTAACAATCCATTTTCTTCTCGACAACATGACCACTCTGTTTCCAAGATGATGTTGCGATCTCTTACATCCTCTAATTCTTCTTGTATGTGTCTTTTTTCTTCATTCTCTCTTGACTTTTCTCTTTCCATAATAGAAAGTTCTTCTTTTAAAGTACAAAGTAAACTGTCCAAAGCAACCTTATAAACAACAATACAATTTTTGTTATAAACCATGTAGCAATCTTGTTAATAAAAAAAATCTTACAAAACCATGAAGCAACCTTGTTAATAAAAAAAACAAACCATTATTTGTAGCAAATTTATTAATAAAAAATAATGACAAATAATTAATAAAGAAAACAAAAACTTTATATATTTAAAAATATTTGCCTTCTCATTTTTCAAATCCACAATCAGTCTTTCTTTTCTGGCGTTGTTATTATCACTAAGTTTTAAACTTGCTTCAAGTTGGGAATGATGCATGTCAACTTCAACAAGTCGTTTCTCCAGTTTATCTTTTTCTAGTTGGGTCTTCTCAATAAGCTCTTCTAGAACTAGATTTCTATCATTAGCAGCACAAAGTTTATTTTCCAACTTTTCTTTTAACTCTCTCACAGTTTGTAGATCTAATTCTATATCTTTGAGTTTTTCTTCTGCAGCAGCTTTCTCTTTTCGCAGTATAAACAATTCCTCTTGAAGTTTGCCAGTTGTATTCTTTTCTAACTGCAATTCTTCCATAATTTGATATACATTCAGTTTTGTATCATCAATTGACGGAACACCACTTTGCCATCCTTCTAGAAAATTTCCAGACTGAGCTTTGAGCAATAAGATACAACTCAGCAAAGCTTTATCAAACAATAAGTAATGCAATGAACTTTCCAAAGCTTGCAGATCATCAAAATGTTCATAACTTGAAATAGAATCTTAAAGGTAAAAAAGAAAAAATTACTTTTAATTTAAAAAAACCAAAACATGCAAACTTTACTTTAATTTTAGCCTTCAAAATTCAAAGGATTTCAGTTCAGCACGAATGTTATAGTTAGCCGATTGTAGGCTGGAAAACTTTTACTGCAATAAGAATAGTCATAAAATAAAGGCAAAATTTAATCTATCTACAGACTTTATCTATCTACAGGTTTTATCTATCTACATAATTTACCATATCTACATATATACATAATCTATCTACATAATTTATTCAAGCCCATTTTATTCCTAAGAGATTTAATACATGATGTCATTGATTTATTGTTTGTTTAAAAAATTGATCTTTTAAACAAACAAAAAAATCAATGAGGTCATGTACTCTTAAGAATAAAAACATGCTTGAATAAATTATCTAGTTTGTAGAAAGGACAACATTGATAGTGCCAGAAAGAAAGAAAATAATTAAATATTAAATAAAAGAGTCTTTTTAATTTTATTGTTCAAATGTGTAAACAATTTTCAAAATATGAAAGAAAGTTCCATTTGATGCTATATTTATTATTATACCATGTTAGAACTAACTTTAATTTTATGTTAGAAATTAGATGTTTTAATTAAAAGAAAATAGATTAACAAAAAAAAAACTTATATATTAATCCCATATTAACTGTTTTTTTATATTTTTGCATTATAATAGTGTTTAAATCAACTGTTTTTATTATAGTTATTGTCTAATTTATTTTAAAATTAATTTCTTGCTCCTTATTCTATTGTTGTTCAACTTATTTACATTTAGTTGGTAAAAATCTTGGTTGAACAAGTCTTTCTAGCAACTGATAAAATGCTGATTTCTTAAAAAAGGTTGGTATGCAATTGATATGTAAGTTGGTTGTATTCAATGTAAATCAATTATTGCATATTCCTTGTAGATTTTGTATTTCATTATTTAACCACCTTTTACTTTGTGTTATTTAATTTGTAATATTTAATTGAATAATTTAAAAAATAACACAATAGTTTGGGTGCAGAGTGCAATAGTTGGGGCTAAATACTGTTGAATAAAATCATAAAAATTTATCATGATTTAATGATTCTTTTTTTAAATTATCTTTTACTATTAAAAAAAAAAAAAATCAAATCTTATTATAAACAGAGTTGATAGAAGCTTATTAAGAGTTTTTGATAGAAACTTATTATGAGGTTTAGATTTTGTCATAAGTGAACATACTCTAAAAAGAGTAAATTTAGTAAAACATTTTTACTTTTTCTTGAAAATTTAGAGAATTAATTGTAGTTGTTCAAAAAATTGGTGGGTAATGGGTATAAAAGAACTTTTTAGAAGATGCAAAATATGTATAATTTATTACAGCCTTCTTTTAGTGTCTAGATTTTTAGCGCCTAGACTTAGTTAAGAAAACTTAATTGGTTATCTACCAGGAAATATTTCAATTTTGTTATCACTATTGTTTAACCACTTTGACTATAAAACTTTTAATTTATTTTCTTATCTTACAAATTTATATAAAAGCAAAACTTCTAGAAAGCTCATATAAAATCTTACCTCTGTGCTTGTCAAGAAGTGCAACCACATCATCTAATCGATTTAAATCAAGAAAGCCAGTATCTAAATTTAGCAACAATTTTATTTAAAAAAATATTTGATTAAAAAAAATTGTTTTGCCAAAAAAAATTTCATATTTATGCAAATTATTTCTCACTTTTCATTGATGCTTCAAATGTTTCCTTTAATTGTTTGACTGCATTTTGATTTGTAGTCTCTTTTAATTGAAGCAAAGAATTCATAACTCTTTTAAAACGTTCTTTTGTTTCACAAGATGGTTTCTTTCTTTCCAAGGAACAAAACTTTTTATTAGAACCATTAGCATATGAAATTTGTGCATGTTCAATAAATCGGGACATAGGCTCAAGTGTAAGTGGCAGATCGCTAATTGTTGATGCACTAGATTCTAGATAATCTGGGCTCATTATCACAGATGAATTACAACTTGAGTAGTTTGAGTTAACTTTTGATTTGTCACATAAGTAATCTTCCAACAACTAAGTTGCATGAAAATTATTTTATAAAAAATCACGTAATTAAAAAAAGTAATGTTTAACTTTTGCTCTAATCTAATTAAATCAACAGCAAAAACAAGCTCATCACAACTAATTTTAAAATTAGTAAAATTTGAAATTTAAAAATATTAACAACAACTTTTGATTATTATATATATTTTTTTACCTCAAGCAGTCCTTCCATACATTGCAAAACAAGATCTTGGTTTGAAGGAACAAACAGCGAGCTTGAGTTTGCACCAAGATTCTTTTGTTGAAAGTTATAAAACAAATGAAGAGTCATTAACTCAACCACTAACAAAGCTTGCACTTGCTTTGAGGCAGATGGAGAGGCTAATTTTGAAGCATTCTAAAAAAAAAAATTTTAAATTAAAAAAGACACTAGTAAATTTTCTTAATTTAAATTATGTAAAAAGAAAATCTTACTATCACTATTACTAGTGTCATATCACATTTGCATTATATATATATATATATATATATATATATATATATATATATATATATATATATATATATATATATATATATATATATATATATATATATATATGTATGTAATTTACCATTGGCAAAGAAAATCTTCTCGCAACAACTTCTATTTTTAATTGTGCAATTACTTTTTCATAGTCCTCTTTTTGCAAGTTCCAACTATGCTCTAAAAAAATATTTGCTCTGTTAAAAAAACTATTGCATATACAACACATACAAGCATATGTGTGAGTGCAAGTGTGTATGTGTGTGAGTGTGTTTGTGAGTGTGTGTATGTATGTGTGTGTGATGTATATATATACATACATATATAAATAATACATACATATTATACAAAACCTTTATACAACAGGATTTCTTTACAAATTTAAAAAAATATAAAAAAGTGTTTATCATAAATGCTACATAAACTTGCACATATAAGCATCCATATGAAATAAAAAACCTAGATTTTCTAGCTTGGCTGCTAGAGCTTCAGCTAATCTTTTGTAATCAACTTCATAATTGACATGTGCCATGACTTGTACTTTCATTGCACGTGAGCCAAAGTTTAAGCTGCACTTTGTTTCATGCAAGTCTTTAACAGTTGGAGCTATACATACCTAATGCAACATTTAGATTCAATCATTAGAAATACTTTATCAAATCAATGGCATTAACAAATTTATAAGAGACTTACTACTAAACGAGTTTTGCAGTTTCCTGATAAACCTTCTTGCAGAAGTCTGGTCAAAGTTGAATTACGAAAAGGAACATGAGTTTTATTCCCTTCTGCTAGTGCTTGAATTACATTTCTGAAATAAAAAATAGTTATCATTTGTCTATGATATACTATAAAATGTCAGACAAAAAGCTTTTCAAATTTCACAAGAAAGTTTTTTTAGATAAAATATCTAATAAAAGTGAAAGAATTACATTTCTAAAATAAAAATGGTTACTATATGATGTCTATCAGATTATAAAATAGGATATAAATATTATAGCAATTTCTTTAAATAGGGAAAATCATTCAACGCATGGCTTGTTGTAGTTGCAAAAAAAAAAGGAAGAAAAAGAACCCCCTCCCCTCCAAAAACAAACAAACATTGCTCTCCCTGTTTTGTGTACAGCGAATTACAAGTAACTGGGTCTTTCATTACATACAACTGAGAATTGTCTAAATGATAGACTAAATAGAAGTTAATCAAAACACTGTCTATATAATATACAATGTCAAATAATATAATATATTATATGATGTCACAAAATATAATATAATATATGATGTCACACAACATAATATACTATATGATGTCACAGAATAAAAAATAAAAACATTGTAACCAACATTTTTTATTTATTAAATACTGACCATAACCATAACACATTCTATTATTGAAAATAAATCTTTTAAAAAGAAAAATAACTGATTCAACTTTTAAAATATAAAATTAGTTATTGCAAACTATAATGTGCAAAAATAAAAAGATTCCTGTTTATTCCTGGCACAAGTAAAAAAATTGCATGAAATACTTCTGAGATAGTGTTTGATAAAACAAGAGTAAAGACATTTGGAAATGAAGTACTTATAAAAAAAAAACTTTACAAAATTAACAATTTAAATGCATTTATAGCATGATCAAATTGTCAAACTTAAAAGTTGACAATCAATTATGAAATGTAAAAAAAAAAAAAAACATTTTAACTTTTATATCATTTTTTAGCTCTTTTTTATCTTATCTTTGTTATCTTTATCTTTGAGTTTTTTGACTTTAAAAACACACTGTGATTTGTACTTTCTGATAAATTTTCAAATACAATCTTGTAAATAAGTATGTTTGAACATTTTTTATTTTATTTCAAAATTTTTTACTTTAATTTCAAAACCAATATATGATAAAACTATGCTATCCTGTGAAAACACTTTAATTAGGCAAAATTTATTCTATATTTAATATTATTGTCTCCTATAAGGTTATTGTGGATATCATCACTGACTTTTAAATATGTGGATATCATCACTGACACTTTAAACCATGTTATTCCATGTTTGCTATGCTGCCTGTATCTAAACCATGGTACTTTTGCTGTTTCTTAAACAATTTAATGTATAATGATGATTAAACAGTATCATCTACTAGCGAAATAAGTAGTTATACATTATTGTTAAAGTGGCTCCAGTATAGCTTATTGATAAAGTGGCTCCAGTATAGCTTATTGCTTAATTGGTTCCAGTATAGTTTATTGATAAAGTGGCTCCAGTATATATTATTGCTAAAGTGGCTCCAGTATATATTTTTGCTTAATTGGCTCCAGTATAGTTTATTGATAAAGTAGCTCCAGTATATATTTTTGCTTAATTGGCTCCAGTATAGCTCATTGATAAATTGGCTCCAATACAGTTTATTGATAAAGTGGCTTCAGTATAGTTCATTGTTAAAGTGGCTCCAGTATTGTTTATTGATAAAGTGGCTCCAGTATATATTAGCGTTAAAGTGGCTCCAGTATATACTATTGCTTAAGTGGCTCCAGTATCATTTATTGTTAAAGTGGATCTAATATAGTTTATTAATTTATTTTTAAATTAAATGTAACAAGTTCCATAAAGCTCTAGGTTATAGATTTGAATAAAAGTCAAATTGAATCTAAATTTGAAAAAAATCTGCTTGTGCCTAAAATTAAAAAGTAATATTTTTTTCTTTAATCATTAATTTTTACTGTATTAATCTTCTGTATTTTTACTGTATTTACATTCTTGACTGGTGTACTCCCTAAGGCTAAGGGGGAAAAAAATGAAAAGGATGGCTTTTTTTAATTGTTGTTACAACCCTTTCTTAACCATATAGCCTCAAAACACAAACCTTGACAAGCAAGGGTGCTGTGTGGAGAAACTCTTAGTGAGCAAAGTAAGCATACTAAATACTTTAAAATCAACATTTTAAATATACATTAACTTCTGATAAAAAGCTTACTGTATGCTTAATATCTAACAAAAATTACAAGCCTACAAGTCTAGTGATTGATCAAGTGTATATTCAAAACTAATTTTTTGGTTTAAAGCCTGTTAACTTAAGAGTTTACTAAAAGTTAAAAAAAAACTTATATTTCTTAGAATTTTTCTTAAAATGATTCTTGATTGTTAAAATGTTAAATAATATTTAATGAACACATAAAATATTATGTCAACAATTTACTTTTAATGTTTAGATTAATCGCATCCTAAAATTTTTATTTAACTATATATACTATTTGAGTCAATTATATTTAAAACATATTAATAAAATATTAATAAATGAAAATGATATGCACCCTAATTCAAGCAAAGATGAGTTAATATGTTGTGCTTCCTGTAAACGCTCACCAGCTGCTTGAGTTTTCTTAATTCTTTCACTTCCGGCTAAATCACATCTAAATTAATAAAAAAACTTTTTATCTTCCCTAAATAATCATACTTAAAACTAAAAAAAAAAAAAAAAAAAAATCTTCTTACATGTACATTTTCCCTCGAATTGATGTAACACCATCTTCTAAGTCTGTTACTTGATTTGCAATATCATCAAAATCATCCTATAATTAAGTTAAAAGAAAAAGAAAAAATGAAACTTTTTTTCCAAATATTCAACTATTTTAACTAGAAAAAAACTTCTCACATCATCTTCAATAAGAGACTGATAACTTGAATTCTAAAATAAATAAATAAAAAAACATTTAAAAAATCAAAATTTAATATAATTAAAATTTTGAATAATACTAAATAAAATTAAAGATTCTCAATCTGCAAACATGGTGGTGCAATGACTGCAACCGTGTAGTGCGTCTTTTTTATTAAAAAACTTGGTGAATTTTTATCTAGAATATTATCTTGCCAGTGCTAAAATCCTATTCCAATTAGTTGTTTGGTAAAACCTAGTTTCATTTTTATAAAAAGATGATTTTAAGACTTAATTTGATAATTTTACAAAATTTTACAAAAATTTTAATTGTACAACCTTTAAATTATTTTATTTTAACAAAAACAAACAAAAATTACCATGCTTCCTCCTAATGGATCATTTTCATAAAGATCATCATCAATGTCATCTGTGTCTGGAGTTTTCACTAATGAAGGAGAGCTAACTTCATTAGGACTATTGTTTGCAGAAATAACACGCTCTTTTAAAATCTTTAATTGACATATTGCATGTGATCTAGAAAAAGTGTTCAATATTGGAGGAAAATTTTTGAGCAAATATTTTTGTTTAACATTACAAATGAAATAATAAAATTATTTTGAATTGAATCCATACATTGGATGAGATCCAAAGATGCAGTTTTAATAATTGTAAGGGTACAAACTCCAAGAAATGATTCCTTGGACTTCAGAATCAAAAAATTTTTATTTCTCTTTTCATAATTCAAAATAAAAAGTATTTGATGCTCTTTTTATAAACGAAAACCATCCCAGAAAATTTTATGCATAATTTATTCTGTATTTTAAAAACAGAATTACAAAAACAGAACAACATGATAATTAATGTGAGCAATGCAGTTTTAAAGGAAAAAAAAGAAGCTGGTTTGAGATCATGGGATAATATTCCAGAGATTTTAAAATATTAAGCTTTTATAAATTTATAAAAGACATTAATACAAAGTATTCAAAAAAACTCATTTAAGGCACATTATCAATTGAATTAAGATGTAAAGCACAAACAATGGTCTGGTGCTTCAGCATTAAAGCACAAACAATGATCTGGTGCTTCAGCATTAAACCACAAACAATGATCTGGGGCTTCAGCATTAAAAATAGTTGCTTGATAGTTGTTTTATAAACAGGTAACAACAAAGGATCTTAACAGACATCTAATAAAATTTCATGAAATTGATCAATAGTTTTCAAGGGTTTTCAAAACGATTTTTAAAACTCATTTCAATACATACCAACTTGTCCAACTCAATGAACACTCATCATCAACAGACAAAGCTGTTTTTTGAAATTGACCTAATTTCCATAACTATTCATAGTGCTTCTTGAAACTCTGTCTCAATTAAATGAATGGATAACCCCTATTTAATACTATTATATTTAATACAATATACATTAATACATTAGTTATGATACATAAATACTTTTATTAGTACATTAATCAGAGCTATAGATATTACTATTAATGTAAAATATTGCAAGTTACTACTTTACAACTAAACAGTTTAATTAAAATTTTATTATAGATTTGTTTTAATATATTTTTATGTGTTCTCATTATCGTATTTTTGTGTGCTCTTACTTTCTTTTCTTTACTTTTTTATGTGCTACTTACTATCATATTTTTATGTGTTCTCATTACCAAAAGAAGTTTATTTTATGTGTTCTCATTAACAAAAGAAGTTTATTTTTATGTGTTCTCATTAACAAAAGAAGTTTATTTTTATGTGTTCTCATTCATTAAGTTTATTTTAGTTTAGCTTTTATTCTGCGTCAAAAAAAAAAAAAAAACTCTTTTATATATAAAAATGAAAATTCTTTTATACATATAAAAACATGAAAAATCTTTTATATCTATATAAACATGAAAATTCTTTTATACCTGTATAAACATGAAAACTATGATGATAATAAAAAAAAAGAGAGTTATTCAGTTCAAAACTTTTCTCAAAAAGTATTTAAGTTATGCAGTAACTTATTATTTTGGCAAAAGAAGACTTTGGTTTACCCTGAGGTAATAACTTATTATTTTGGCAAAAGAAGACTTTGGTTTACCCTGAGGTAATAAGTCTTAGCATTTTAATTAATGTTTTGTAATTAAATTGCTTTAAAAAATTATATTTACTGTATGCTGTATCATGTTTACCTAAGTCACTAATTACAAAACATTTAGAAAAATATTTTTCCTTGTTTAAAATGTAGATATCCTAGATATTGTTTTATATTTACCATTTCGTTTTATAACCCATACTCATATATTCTATAAATGTCTTTTAAACTACATATACCATACAAAAATATTCAACAACTACCACATGGTTTGCAAAGTGCAGCGCCATCCAGAACATAAGTTTTCACTAGTTAGCAGTTAAAACTGTGCAAAACAATTTTAAGATCAGTAATCAAAAAATGTAAATCTAAAACTTCAAATATTATTATAAGATATAAATATCAATATACATTTTTAAGGGTCTTGTGTTTGCAGCTTTTCTTTTACTTTTGTTATGTTTTTCAAATAATATATTTAAATTTTTTTTTTGTTGTCGTTGCTTTTTTTTACTATATTTTGCACATTTGTTCTTGTTTATAATACTATTTTTCTCACATTTACTCTCATTCTGCTAATGATACCTCATTAACTCTGTTATTAATCTATGTTATTTCATTCATTCTCTAATTACTTCACATTTTAACTTTTTTTTTATATTAATTTTCTTTTCATTCACAGGGGAATCACAGGGGTACAAAAATGTGCATTCGAGTTAATTCCACTTTTACTAATGTTATAGCCATACATATTAACAATTTTTATTGGTAAAATGTTTCTTCAACAAAAATCTTATTTAAAGTATGCTTTATATGAGATTCAAATGCATGGAAAAATTGTGTTAATTTCAAAACTATGTTATATATTATGTTTAATAAAAATGTTACCATATTATATACAATTAAAATATATTGTAAAAAATAATTTAAAAAATATTATTTTAGTACATGATAGATATTATGAAATATATTATTAATAGATATTTTATATAATCTACACAAAAAAAAAAAAAAATTATTCTATAATAAGGCAAACGTTCTATGAGTTACCTGCTTGATGCTCTATTCATTTTAGTTTCTGCAAACACAAGTCTTTGTTTTCCTACTTTTAACAAATTTAGAACTTCCTTTGGAGAATGAACAACATATTCTGTAAGATTTTCAATGTACACGCCTAGATATAATCAAGTAATGGTATATAAATATATATATATATATATATATATATATATATATATATATATATATATATATATATATATATATATATATATATATATATATACTAGTAGTAGAAAATCACTTAACAAAAATTTTTTCCATTTAACACTGTGTTTCATCAACAAAGATTCATCAGAAATGGAATCCATTTCTGATGAATCTTTTTTGATGAAACACAGTGTTAAATGGAAAAAATTTTTGTTAAGTGATTTTCTACTACTAATATAATTGCTCTGTTCTTTTAAGAACATTGAGCACTCTATTGTGTAGAATACTTTTTAAAGTTGTTTAAATATATATATATATATATATATATATATATATATATATATATATATATATATATATATATATATATATATGTATATATATATATATATACATACACACACACACACACATTGGCTGACGCATAGAACTGATGGTCAACTGTTTTTATTCAATGGTCTATTAAAAAAAAATTTTCAGTGCTTTAACTTTTGTTTTATAACACTAAACTTAGTAAATAATAAAAAATTTAATGCTATAAAAGTATTACTTTCAACCTAAGTCATTGCTTTTTAAACAAAAACTCACAGCAAAGTTTTAAGGTAAATAACTAATGTTTCAAAAGGTTTGAAATAGCGGTAGTCTAAAATAGCTTAGGTGCCCAGTGTTGTGGGTAAAAAAGTAGGTTTGATAATATCTAACCAATTTTAGACGTTTAATATTTTTTTATATTTAACTTTTAACTAACTTGTTTAAATTTATAATATAATATAATTAAACTTTTATAAAATCATTTATTGAACATAAGAAAATTTTAATTGAAAAAGATTTTTGCAATTTAATACCCTCTAATGCTTCACAATGCATGAAGACATTTTTAATTTTTAATTACTAAATTCATGTAAAATTACATCAACATTTGATTACCCCCTCCTCCCACCCCACTCCTTAAAATCAAATTAAAATGGAAAAAAAAAAAAATGAAAAAAATTAAAACAGTGTTTTAAATAACTAATTTACAATTAATTTACAATCAAAACAAAAAAGCAAATAAAAGATTAAAAAAAAAATTAATCAACTTTTAACTTATGAACATATTAGCTACAAAGGTAACAAAAAAAAAATATTACTAGTTATAATTATATTATTTATTACTAACAAAAAAAAGATTAAAAGATTCACAAAAATGTATACATCTTACATGTTTAAATTATGAACATATTTAAAATAATACAACATTTCAAAGTACCAATCCTCCCCACTCTAATGTTAGACCTAATCTAATTTCAAAGTGAAAATCAACTATTGCTAATAGAGTTTAGTGTAACAAAAAATTTCTATTTAACAAACTGTATAAAACAGTGTTTTAAATAACTAATTTACAATTAATTTACAATTAATTTACAACATTTCAAAGTACCAATCCTCCCCACTTTAACATTAGACCTAATCTAATATCTAATCTAATATCAAAGTGAAAATCAACTATTGCTAATAGAGTCTAGTATAACAAAAAATTGCTATTTAACAAATTGTATAAACAAAAACAATATATAAAAATTGTATAAAAAATATAAATAAAAGGTTGGCAACCTTTTGAGACGGAAAAGCCAAAAGTTACAATTTACAAAGTTTTTAAAGAGCTACCAACATCTTTATTTCAATATTATATTAATATTTGTGCATGGAGCTAAAGAGCTGACATTGAAAGAACCACATGAGGCTTGCGAGGTGCAGGCTGCACCCCTGGTACAACCGTTTAAATAATATAATGTAGACTATGCACTTACATAAATCTTTTTTGTTTGCAACTCAGACTAACCAACAACAACTTTGAAGAAATATTAGTGTTATGAGTAAACATCTTGTGTGTGGTTATTTAGTTCTGTTTGTATCGGGTCTTTTTAAAGCACAAAATGATTTTTAAAAAGTAGGAATATAAATAGCTTTATTAAAATACTGAAGGTTGCGCAAGTAACACAGGACTGCAAATGCTGCCTAATTTGCTTTTTTTTAAGTAACTAAATTTAATAAAATAGTAATAATGCTGACATCAACTTGTCTTAATCTCTACCCTCCCCCTTATCAACAATTGTCAAAAAAATTCAGACCAACCTCCCCTTATTTTGTTGATCTAATTAATGGACAGCCCCTTAATCTAGCACATATATATATAGCAAACCAACATATATATATATATGTATATATATATATATATATATATATATATATATATATATATATATATATATATAATTATATATATAACATATATATATATATAATTATATATATAACATATATATATATAATTACATATATATCAAAATATATAATTATGTATATAACATATATATATATATATAATTATATATCACAGTTCATTTAGTACAAAAAAATAAAATAACTGAAACTGAATATTCAATATTTTAGGAATAAAATAAGGAGAGACAAATCCTTAAAAACCGCCAGCAGCTTTTTTTTTTTTTTTTTTTAAAATAAAAATTTACAGACTGAAAATATAAAGTGCCAACTAGTCAAATATATTCCTAAAAAAACCTAACTATAAATCGAAAATCACCTTCTTTGTGGGGGAGGAGGAGGAGGAGGGGGTAATCAACTTCTTTGTTGGGGGAGGGGGAGGAAGGAAGGTGAATTGGAAATAGTGGCAATATCGTAAGTGGTTTTTCAAGTCCAGAATTTAAATCCATAAGCCACAACAAGTCTTAGACGCTAAATTTTCTAAAGATTGATATTGTAGATAAGAAACAATATCAAATTTACTCTCATTTAATTCTAATCTCTATATATATTCTCATAAAATCATTGTATATTTTTCAAACTATTGTCACAAAAAAAGATAAAAAGACAAAAAATATAGTAAAAATATACATATTTAAACATTAAAGTAGCCTAAAATTTGATAAAAATATTTTTGTTATAAGATAATGTTCATTAAGATAATCCTAATAATAGCAACCCTCGGAATTAGGAAAAATGAGGTCGGCAATAATTTGCCGACATCAATTTTTAGAGGTCGACATCAGGTTGGCAAAAATTATTTGATACAAAGGTCTTACCATAAAACATAGAAACGAGGTTGGCAGTTTTTTGCCAACAATTTTTTGAAAACAAATAAAAAATTAAAAATTGAAGAAAAACATTTTATATTGACATTTACACTTGTATATTGATTATGTCAATGTGTATTTTTTTTATGGTCTTGTTGAAAATTATTTTTATTGTTGCTTTTTATGATTGTTGCTATTATTCAAGTTATTTCTTATTTTTTGTCGCATCATAATATTTAAAAATATCTTTTTTTTTTATTTCCTTCATTATTTTTATCATCTTTCTGATCGTCAAACATTGTGTTATCTCATTCGTTCGTTATCTATCATGTCAATTTATTTACTTTTACCCTTTTTTAAATATTTTTTCTTTTTTTTCTTTTGTTTAATTTTATTTTGGTTCCCATATTACTTTTTTTTGCTTTATTTGTTTATTTTATTAAGGTGTCCAATGTCTAGTTTTTAACTATATGAGTGACACCAAACCTAATTTTGTGAAATTATAAATCACTTTGTAATTATTTCAATTCTATGGTTAAACAAATGGATAATATATATATATATATATATATATATATATATATATATATATATATATATATATATATATACACATATATATTGCTTCAAGTCTTAGCTTCTAAATGTAAAAACAAAGAAGAAAAAATCAAGCACAGAAATTAAAATGCCTATATGTAATCTTTAATCTTCTCTGACAAACATTGTTCAATAAAATATTATTTCTAATCTCTGTTTAATAGTATGGCTCCTTTTTGTGTCTTGTTAGAGTCATACCACACATCCATCTGATCACCCATCTTCTCTTTTGGCAAACACTACACCATATAAATGCTAAAGTTTATACAAATATGTAAAGATATTGCATGCCAGCATCTAAATAATGGCAAACATATATGTTTATATTCATATACAACCATATTATGTATGCATAACTGCACCTCTTACTTAACCTACTGGATACAAGCAGGTATGGAAGCTTTTATTCCTTTTCTTTAGCTTTAAATCAAGCCTCATTTTATTCTAGGCTTTTCACTTTATTGTGCAGTTGCTATGTTAAACTGTAATCATTTTTTTACAAGAACATCTTTCTTGAGAACAAATATCTTTTTATTATTACAAAAAGTTAATGTAAAAAGGTACCGCCTGATGATAAGATCCATTAGTCTTATTTTACTAAATCATGTATCTTTTCTCAGATGTAAATTCCAGAGACTTTTAAGAAATATTTAACAACACTCTAAAAACAACATTTAGATTTTAAACACTAAATAAACGCAAACGTTGTAATTGTGTTTAATTTTTACCTTTTTTCTTAGTTTGTGTGTTTATTTTCTTAATGCGTTTTTAAACATAAATTAAAAAAAAATATTTCTTAACTAAATTTGTGTTCAGAAACCTAACATGTTTAGAAATAATTAGTTTATATAAAATATTTTTGTAACAGATAAGAGGCCATCCATATATTACGTACCCACTGAGGAGGGAGGAGGTGTCTCAAGTTAAGTAATTTGTGTACGACTGGGTTGTTTTTTTTGTTTGTTTATTTTGGGGGAGGGGCAACAAATGTTTGTACGCAAATGCAAAAAATTGAGATGGCAGTCCTCGTTCACTTGCCCATTAATAAAAGGTAAATGTCGTTTACGTTCATGGCCTGTTAAGGTTATAAAGGTTGAACAGCGCAAAAGAGAAAAAGTAATTACGTTTGTGAAAAATGTAACGTTTCAAAGTTTAACATTTCGTATCACCAAAATCTGGCTATATGATTGATCTATTGCCTAGCTATATCGGAAATTCTTCAAGTTTAGGGTTTTATTTCTCAAAATTGTTTTTGGTATTAATTTTGTCTATAGACATTATGATAGTAACTAAAGTTGGAAGAGAAGGCGGATATGACCTCTATTCGTATGTATGCATTAATCTGTGTGTAGGGGAGAGAACAGGGTTTAAAATGTAAGTGGTACAACAGGGGGGAAAGGGATCGAAATCTAGAGATTTTTGCGTTTATCTGAATGGCCCCTAACACATATATTTTTTACGGCGGCTGATATATCATGAAAATATATTTAAAACTATTTTTTAAATATATTTTTATGATATATCAGACATAATATGATATATCATTTCCATGATATATCAGACATAATATAATATATCAAACGTATATGTCACATATACGTATGTCTGATATATTATAGAGATTATAAGACACGTATGTCTTGAATTTTGAATTGCTAAAATGTTAATTTTTTATTTTGCTTAATTTAGTTTTGTATATTATAGATGGATAAAGAAAAAAATTTCTTTAAGGAAAATGATACATTTGATGATGTAAAATTGTATTAAAATTGATATAAAAATTATAAAATTGCATTTGGGAGTACGGAAGTTAAAAAATGATTCTTTTGTCAACGAATACGTCACTTTTAATTACTTTTGACTTTTGTCCAACATTTCCATGTTGTCAGAAAGTTAAAAGCAATAATTTAATTACAAATTAATCGTTTTTTAAAAAAACCGCAAAAACGCAAATTTAATTGAATGTTTTTAAAAACATTCTGGATACTTTTAATAACATAAACAATGTTTTTATATATATATATTTTTGTTAATAAAATGTTTTCATTTTTATTTTTTTTTACTTTTTTACTTTTTTTATTTTTTTTGCATGGAGTGTTGCTACATTGATTATCTTATATCCTGAGTCGCAACAAAGTGTTGCTACATCGACTGACAAATAGCCTGACTCGCAACGGAGTGCTGCTACATGGACTGACAAATAGCCTGGCTCGCAACGGAGTGCTGCTACATCGACTGAGGGTTTGGTTGGGGCAGACAGTCTATCAAGTAATAAAAAAAAAAATTCCAGTCTTGCATTTTAATTTTTATTTTTTGTCAACAAAATACAGAAAAACTTTCTGACAACCAGTTAGGAGTTATATATAAATATATACATGGAAGAAGTCGTTTTTCTAAACATTCATTAATATAGATTGATGAATTGATCGCTACAGCCTTGGAAGTGCGAAACAATGGCTCGGACATACCATGGTCAGATATGGCTATCCACATTAATAATTTTTTTTGGAAATTTCTCTTTTCCTATAAAACGAACACTTTCTGGGCATGTCTTTTTGTTGTTTGTGTAGTATCCAGAATTTCCAGGCATGTTGTCCCCTGCAAAACAAAAGTATTTTTCGTCATCGATGACTAGAAGCGATTTTGTGTTATAGAGTTGGTTAACTAGTTTCCTGCTTCTTTTCTTTGCCTTTATTTGTTGTTCTATAGTGTATTTTGGAGTCTTTTCACATTTTCTATATTTAATATTCATTTTTTTTAACTGACGACCAATTGTCGATTGATTTACACCAAATTTAATACCTATTTTTCTCTGACTGACCCCTTTTCGATTGTTGACAAGTCTCGTTAATTCGGCTTTCTTTTATCTAGTCCAGGATGTCGAACGACCAGGGTGCTTCCTATCAGAAAACGATTGAACAGTTTCAAGTCTTTTTAGGTTATCATATATTGTACATCGAGCAAATCCTTCCTTTTCAAAATGATTTACGATTTTTTTTTTTTAATATTAGGTTTATTTACAAAAAACGTTTTTAGTCGCTTTCGAAAAGATTCTCGTTCAGCTGCATTGAACCTCATTTTAAATAATTGTGTATCAAATAATAAAGTTTATATTTTATAGAACGTTTATGCCTACGCATAAAACCACAAAAACTAATTATTATGCTCAAATAATAAAATTAGGATTTGTCCGATAACTTCCGCATCACCCGTTAGAAACTGGAGTATTCATAGTTGACTGCACAAAGATTATTAGTGAAGAGTTGAAAAAACCAGAGGAGAAACGGGATTGTGTCTTGATCAAAAAAACATTTAGAATGTCTTACTCTAGTAGAAGAGAAGAACTGGATATTATAGGCAACAGTTCAGTTATGAGGATAGTAGAACAATTTCCTTTGCTGCGAAAAATTTGTAAGTGAAAAACCTTGTTATTGTTGGTATCCCACCAACTTTTTTGTTTGTTTGTAATAAAACAAAAATATCTGATATAAAATGGTATGCTTACATTCAAACTTCAGATAAGAACTGAATTTGACACAATTTATAAATTTAAAGATGCAGAGGGAATATTCGCTGAGTTGATGAGTAAACTACTTCCAATAATGTTTCCAGTAAGTTAATCAAAAGTATAATTACTTTGTGTACAACTTTATATAGCTTTATATGGATTATGACCTCTTTAGAAGATGATAATTCTTGTAATATTTAAAATCATAATCCATAACATGCTTGTAAGTTTGTAAATGTAAAAATAGAGCCCATAGGTTTTTCTAATAAAGGTTGTTAAATATTTAAAATATGAAATGTGTATTAAATAAAATACTTTTTTATTGTTGTTTGTGTGTATCGTTTCTTCAAATGGATTTTTTTTTTAAATGTTTCTTCACAAAGAATTGCAAAAAAGATAGCAATGATGATAATAAATCATGCGAGATTAACATTGAGTTGTTAATGAAGTTGCAAAGTGCTATGGATTTAAATGGCAAAGGCAAGAAACTTGCACCTGCAATATCATTTGTGGATGTAAGTTTCATGTATTATTATAAAATTTTTATGTTCCTACAAGGAATACACAATATATTTGCTTTAATACATTGTGGAGAAAAAAAATTGTGATTGTTGAAGGAACAAAAAACAAGAGTCAAGGATATATTTTAGCAGACGGTATTCATATCGCATGCGGAATAAAGTCCATTTCTGAACTAATTACAGATTTATTGGCTGTTTATTATGTTTGGAACCTGTCTTTTCCGAAAAGATACATTTTTTCAATTATATTTATCAAATAATTCAAAAGGAAAAAGCAATTTCAAGAGTACCAAAATGGCTGTCATTGAGAAGAAATATCTTGATTCAATTAGAAGTTAATTTTTATTTAGTTGTTAGTTTCTTTTTATTTGCTTGTAAATCATAAATTAATGAAATGAATATATTTCTTAACTAGTTTCATTCTTCGATTGTTACACACCAAACATCTAAACATGTTTAACCGCTAAGCACTTTTAGCATCTAAACGTGTTTAAAAATGCGATGCAAAAAACGTGTTTAGAAAAGTGTTTAGAAAAGCGTTAAGATTTTAAGCACATATAACCCTAACCTAAACATTTCTTTTCTAAACATATTTAGGAAATCAATGCAAAACTCGTGTTTAGAAACGTCAAAAAAGTGTTTAAAAGCTAAACGCAGTTTTTAGAGTGAAAGTCTATTAACTAAAGTAAGTCTAAATCTCAAATTCATGGGTTTGATCTGTAACTGGAAGACATGGCTACTATCCAGTTAAAAAACCACTCATACTGCAAGAAATTTAAAAGCCAGAATAAAATTTGTGAAAGATCATCTTAGTTGGACAGTTAATTGACTGGTTAAAAGTCCTTTTTTCTGATGAATCAAAGTTAATGCTATTTTAAAAAATTGTAATTTTGTAAGTTTTTGTAAAAATTTCAGCTTTTTTGAAATAAATATTAATAAAAATTTAGTTTTCTAAACTTTTGCACCAAATTTTTTTTAAAAAACAATTAAATTTTAATAAACTGATAAATTTTACAATTTTTTTTAGTTTGTATTTTGAATTAAAATAATATAAAGAACATTGGGTAAAAACCTCAGCTTATTTGAGAAACATTATTTTTTATTTGAGAAAATCTTAAAAACAATTGATAGAAACTACAGCTGATTTGAGAAAATTTAATATATAGTTCCCTGCATTTTTTTGAAAGGGAATAGAAGTCTTTTCTTGAATAACAATTATTCTAATTTTTTTTATTATTGGCTAAAATTAGTCATAAAACAAAAACTATTCATAAAAATAATTATAAATAAGTCATTAATAATTTTTTGTTTTTTTTTTGTTTTTTTTTATTAAAAATGATGATTATTTGCATCAATTACTAAAAGAAAAAAATCATTAATGTTAAGCAATTATTTACAAAGATAATTAATTCCTATCTAAAAACTAGTGTAAAATAATTATAAAGAATACCTGTTTTTGGGTGTTCCCTTAAAGAAAGTTCAATAGTTCTAGTTTCATTTAATAAATCAAAAATTTTATCTTGATAAATTTGAAGGTATGAGCACATCACCTAAAAATAATATGAATACACAAACAATTTAAATAATGTAATCTGTAAAAAACAAGTAAAAAACCAAAGTATTATAGTATAAATATAATGCTTTATCAAAAAAAAATAACTTTAAATCAAACTGGGATAAAGAAGTGAATCACAACAAAAGTAATAACACAGGAAACAATAAAATGATAAACTCTTATTTTAAAAAAAAAAAATTTTTCTAATTTTTTATACATGGTTATTATATTTGTATTTATTTAAACATTTTTATGCTTCTTTCAAATTGCATTGTTGGCTTTAATATTTTATAACAAAATACTGAAGACTTTAAAAATGTATATATATTTCTTACAGTATATTTATGCTTTTTGTCAAAATTGATAACTTTAAAGCACTTGTATACAATTCGAACTGTCATTCCATCATTTGACATAAGAGAGTGTGTTTTACCTAGGAGTTAATAGTTTAACTTCAATGAAAAAATTGTCAAAGTAATAATTTAATAAATGACACTTAATTAAGGTAAAAAACATACAAACAATATACAAAGTGTTAAACAAACCATAAACATTTGTAAATTACTTTTTTTAATACTTGTATAAACATTTGTTTAATTAATACCTGTTCCTGTCTGTCCATAGCACATTAGAATACCATTGAAACCTGACAAGGCAGAATATACAAGAGGTTCTGCAACTTGCTTAAAAGTTTCTCTGTTATCAGAACTTTCTGAAAGCACACCATCAAACTGATAACACCTGTCATTTTTGCCATCAAAGCATTTTAGCTGAAACAATTTTATTTTATTTTTAAATCTGCATCATAAAAGTAAATCACTGTTTAAAGTGAAACATACCTGTGTACATTCTTCATCCTCAATAGAAACAGCAACTGGATGTTTGCCTATGTCTTCATTTTCATTTATAGGTCGAATACGAACAAACACTTGTACTCTACCAGGATCTAAAGATAATAGTTCATTTTAAATTATGTGTAAATATGATAGTCGATGTATATGCTGAAGCCCCTGACAGCAGGTTATTTGGCGTCAGACAATTTGTCTGACGCCAAATAACCTGCTGTCAGGGGCTTCAGCATATACATCGACTATCTTACAGCCTGCTACCACAAAGGAGCATCATTACATCAACAGAGGGTTTGGGATGGGACAGCAATCGTTTTTTTTAAGATGTTGTTCTGAATAGTTTAGTAAAAGTTGTTACAAAGAATTGGAGGGTGGTCTTTTCTTGAACAGAAAAAAAAAACAAGGTCGAATCTACTTAAATTGGTTACTTATAAAACAAGAATTATGAAAAATCAAAGGAAAAATAAGGTGGTACTCTTAAGTGATTAATGCATATAGGTTGATGTTTAATACTTTACGGAAAATTTTCATACCCATCCTTAGATTAAATTTTACTCAGGGATGAGGAGTCCCAAAAAGGACTCTGGTTTAAAAGTCACAAAAAGATTAATTATTCCTATTTTTAGTAGAAAGGAGCTCTAAAATATATAAAAAATCTTATGGACTACTAATGGGAAAAAAATTAAAACTTTTAGTTTTTGAACCCGGAGTCCTTAGGTATAATGGTGGCAAGGACTCCGGGACTCTGGGCTTAAAAACAATTGGTTTTTAAAAATTCATAGGTAAGTCTTATGAATTTGTTTCTTTTTGCAGATCATAAGTCAACCAAAATATTTCTGGACACAAAACACCAGGAAAAAATGGAAATTTAAAGCCAGAGTGCTTTTGGGACTTCGCACCCCTGATTTTACTTGCTATGAGCAAAGAAACTGTATCTCAAAACTAAAAAAAAATAATTTTCAGTTATTATTTTCTAATTTTTGAGACAGGTTTAGGTCTTTAAAATTAGAAAATATAAACTCACTTATAAAAATAAAAGATTGCTACCCTCCTGTTTATTAATACCTCCTTTATCCCTCTCCCCCTTCCTTTCCAACCTCCCCTCATTTATTATTTTGGGCCAAAAACTTGATTGGTCTATTGATTGAAAGAGTTTAACAAGTTTACTAGGCTAAATTTTTAGTGCAAGTGACCAATATGTTTTATAATCATTTCTCTTTCTTTATTTAAAACTTCCTCCATAACTCTAAATACAATTGAAAAAGCACAAAATTAGAAACATTACCTCCTGATCAATTCTTACCACTATTGCACTATGTTGCCTCACTCGAAGTCCCTTGCCTATTGCTGTGATAACTATTTACTTTAAAAGTTTTTTAGGTAAAAAAAACAAAGGTAGATTGTTTATATCTGTTATGATATTCTAATAATTATTACATTCTGACTATGAATTATCTTTTAGGCGCAATTTTATAAACTATTAAATGCCAAATAAAATAATAAATGCTTCATAACATGTTGTGGCACATATTTAATAAAGTATTTAGAAACATTTAATAAAAAAGTCAGATTATGATTCTAAATTTCCTCATTAAATTTATCTACTGATGATGTACATTTGACAATGTTTTTTTATTTCTGTTTTAGAAAAGACCACAATCCAATTCATTGTTATAACTTTAACTAAACTATTCAAGATAACTTTAAAAAAATATATAAATGTCTATACATCTGCATTTTTATAATTCAACTCATCCCCTGTAAAATTTTAATTAATTTTTTAAAATTAAGAATCAAATTTTACTAAATTCTCAAGAAAACAGAAGTAAATCAGCAACAACTAAAGGAGTCAGCAAGTCAGCAACAACTAAAGGAGCAATTCAATATGGTCAAAGTTGTTTCAGTTTAATTAATATCAAGTTACTCTCACGTGGGAATTTTTATCCAAATGTAATAATAATAATTCAAATGCTGTTGAGATAGAGCGCCAGGCAATATCTATGACAGCCAACACAATAGTTGTCTAATAATTTAGCTGCAACCTGTTTTTCTTGTTCAATATTATCTGCAAGTCAATCAGTTTAAGTCTGGATTTAAACTCTTTGATTGATGTAGACTCCACTGCCAATTCCAGTAAATTATTCCATCCAAAGACAACCCTGTTTGTAAACAAGTGTTGTCTACTTATACAATTTTTAACAAACTCTGATTTAACACGGTGTTTATAACCTCTAATATTGGATGCTGGACCTGGTGTATTGAATGCATTTGTACCTGGACTTTCTTCATATCAATAGATGCAAAACCTTAATATAATTTATATTGTTGTATAAGGTCACCTCTTAGTCTTTGAACCTCTAAAGTTGTTAAATCTAGTATTTTTAGTTTTTGATTATATGCCAGATATCTTAATTCTGGTACCAATTTAGTTGCACTTCTTTGAACTTTTTCAAGTTCTTTGATATCTTTTTTATAATAGGGCATCCAAGCTTGAACCGCAAACTCCAAATGAGGTCTAACATACGTGCAATAAAGCATTTTCATGAGGTGTTAATCTTTATACCTAAAAGTATTATTTAATATTGCAAGTATATTGTTTGCTTTACTGGCAGCAATCCTTACTTGTCTTTCCCATTTCAAATCCTTAGATATATAAATACCTAACTCCTTTTTGAGAGTAGATTTTTCAATTTCTTTTAGTTCACCATCATTTTTCATGAAATAAGAATATCTTTTGTTACTTGGACCAAAATGCATTATTTTACATTTCTCAAAATTCAAACCCAGTTTCCATTCAACAGATCATTCATCAAGTTTTTTTACGTCATTTTGAAATGATTTTGAATCAACCTCGACATAAATAGGAGCGATTATTTTATTGTCATGTGCATACAAACAACATTTATTAGGAAGTATGCTTGGTAAACTGTTTATGAATATCAAGAAAAGGCCAAATACAGAACCCTGTGGTACTCCACTTAACACATCAACCCAACTTGCCTTGCATTTTCCGACCACTACTTGTTGTTTCCTATTCAATAAGAATGATTCAATCCATTGAAGAGGCATACCAACAATAACAGAAGCATAAACCTTAGTACATAATTTTATGTGTGATAGTCTGTTGAATGCTTTTCGAAAGCCGGTATACAAAACGTCAATTGGAATACCATTTAATAATGTGCTTGTTAAGGTGTCAAGAAACTCTAGTAAATTTGTTGTGCAGCTCTTATCTTTCAGAAAGCCATGCCGTTCCTTTGCTAATAGCTTGTTTGTTATTAAATGTTTAATTATATTATCAGCAATTATTCTTTCAGCAATTATTCTGCAGATTTTTTAAATATTGAATAAAGAGGATATGATATTGATATTGATGAACTGCATTGTTTTAGAACAAAAGGATGTACCAAATCAACTCTAACTGATTTTGATATATTAAGAGCCTTTAATCTTCATTCTAGATCATTTTGTGTTATCTCAACAGCTTCTAATATCGTGTTTAATTGACAGTTATCAATATTTTTGTTTGCATCTTTATTTTCTACATATACAGAATGGAAATGTTTATTAAATTCTTCAGCAATAACCATTTAATCAGTGACAATTTTTTTGTCACTGTTCTCAATCGATGTAATTTGGTTTTTAACTGATTTTTTCACATTAATATATGTAAAGTAACTTCAGATTTATTTTACAATTATTAACAATCTCCCTCTCAAATGACTTAATGTTTTCCTTTATTTCATTTCTGATTTCAATCTTTAAATGATTATATTGAGTTTTATTTGATTCATGTTCCCAATTTGTTGATTTATTTAAAAGCCACATTTTCTTTTTTAACTTAATTTTTGATTTTAGAGCAGAAGTCATCCACTTTTTTTTTAATTTTAGTTTTTGAGTTTTTAATTACTGGAATATATTCTTGTGACACATAATTGTAATGAAACAGAAACAACTCATACTGTTCATTGATTAATTTGTTGTTAAATTCCTTAACCCAATCAACGCTGTCAATATACTTTGAAATAACTTCTAATTACCTTAATGACTTTACAATTGTATAGGCTTCTTAAGTTCATTACCCACTCTAGATTCTTTTAGTATATACTTGCATTTTAATAAATGATGACCTTGTTTTGAATTACCTAAAGGGGTTGAGTGAACAACAGAACAAACTTTTTCTTTATCATTAGTAATTAGAAAATCCAAAAATATTTTTTGATTCAAAGTTTGCTTTTTGGTAAGTTGGATCACTCACATTGATATAAGAAGCAATTTTCAAGACACTCTATAAATTTATTAGCTTGAGAATCACTCTCAGTAGGAGAGAATGGAAAATTAACTTCGGACCAATCAATAGTGTTATAGTTGAAATCACCGGTAATAATTAAATTACTAAACATTTTACAATCAATAGATCAATTTAGAATTGATCTATTGATCGTAAAACTTCTCAATTTAGAAGAAACTATGTATTCCAGAAAAATATTGTTATAATCCTGAGTTGCTAATGGTGGTTGATATATACATCCAATTACAACATTTTGATTACCAAAACATAAACAAGTCCATATCTGTTCAATATCACTACAATTTAGTTGCTTAATAGAAACTTCTATCGAATTTATGTTGCTCTTTGCGTAAATACAAACTCCACCTCCATGTTTCAGCTTATCTTTTCTAAAAATGTTAAAATTGATCATGTTAACATCTGATCCAACAGTAAACCAAATTTCTGCGACACAGATTATATTTGGTTTATAAATATGTGCCACAAATCTTAACTCGTCAGTTTTATTATCAAGAGATGTTGCGTTTGTATACCATATTATCAACTCTAGATTATTTGTAACCTTTAATAAACTAGATATTACTTTTTTGTCTTGATTAATTGAGCTATTTTCTGGTGAAATTCTACCATTATTGTACACATTTTTATATTTCATAAAAGTTAATGACTCGTAATTAATTAGTTTTGATCTCCAGTTATTTATAAGTGATTGCTATCTAACAATTTTAACAATTTTATCATTACGTATACCATAATATACCAATGGTTGTAAATTTTCATAGTATACCAATGGTTGTAAATTTTCTAAATTTTGTTTTTTGCACTGATTTCTTAATAATTTAGCATTATATCTTTCAGCCTCAGTTTAATTAGGGTTGATAAAAACATTGCTTAACTTGCTTGAATAGTTTTTTGCAGCTTTTAAAATAGAGTTCCATTTGTTTTTATTGTTAAGGATAACAACAAACGGTGGTACTTTATCAGTTTTTGTTTTGAGTTTTATAACTTGTTTAGCTTCAATCGTTGCGTTTATTGATTTAAATACATCAACAATCGATTTTCTGTCTTGCTCTTTAGCATTTGCTGTATCTAAATCTTTTGATGAATTAATTCCAAAAATTATAACATTATTTTCTTGTTTCATTCTTTATTTTGTTTTGGCAGCAACAACATTCATAATATCTAATTGTTCCTCTGACTTTTTTACTGATGCATTTCCACTAACAACGCTTGCCCAAGATATTAAGGTTGATTTACTAGTAGATTTAACATTTTCTAAAACTCTAATCCTTTCTAACAACTTTAAGTTGCTAATCTCTAGCTCTTCAATCGACTTGTTTAATGCACCGATTATTTTTCTTGCTCTGCTTTAAAATTATTGAATTCTGTTGTCTGAAAATTTACCATGATTAAATATAAACAATAACTTTAAGTTAACTAAACTTTTTTCTAGTTTTAATTTTAACTAACTTGCTTACAATAATTAAATAAAACACCTCTTCTCACTGCAAAGGTGGGATACATTGTAAATGTAAAGGCGAATATACATGCAAGGCAGGATATACATAAATTTATATATATATATATATATATATATATATATATATATATATATATATATATATATATATATATATATATATATATATATATATATATATATATATATATATATATATATACATAATAAATGGGAGAGATAGGAAAAGAAGAAGAGGGGAGAGGGGGTTAGGGGGTTGAAACCTGCTACAAACAGGTGAGTGGGAATTTTTTTTTTCTTCCTATAAGTGAATTTATATTTTCTAATTTTTAAGACCTAAACCGGTCTAAAAATTTAAAAAATAATAACTGAAATTTTTTTTTTGAGATTTGAGATATAGTTTCTATGTAAGCACTTAAGAGTACCACCTTATTTTTCCTTTGATTTTTCATAATTCCTGTTTTATGAGTAACAAATTTAAGTATATTTGACCTTTTTTTTCTTCTGTTTAAGAAGAGAGCACTTTTCTTTTCTTTGTAACAACTTTAACTAAACTATTCAGGACAACAACTTAAAAAAAAAAAAAAACAATCTACACTAGCATTTTTGTAATTAAACTTGACCAAGTAAAATTGCAATAAAGGTCAAAATTACAGATGTTATGTTTATTTTTAAATATTTTAAGTTGTTTTATTGGATTCCTTGCCTCAAAATATGTAAATGTACATATTTTCAGCTTTCCATTGCACACAGAATAGAAACAAAGACCAAAACCATTTTTTAAAATAGCAGATTTTTGGTTCGAAACAAAGTTTTAATAGTCATACCTTAGTAACTGCTTGGAATAAGATGATAAAATTTTGGGAATGTTCATAACTTATTAAAATCTTTGAGTGGTGTAAAAATCAGCAAAACCTGAGTTTAAAGGTTGCATTTTATAACAAACTTGGATGTTTTCACATAAAACTGCCCATATATATATATATATATATATATATATATATATATATATATATATATATATATATATATATATATATATATATATATATATATATATATATATATATATACATATATATATATATATATATATATATATATATATATATATATATATATATATATATATATATATACATATTGAAAGTTATTTTTAAAATATAATTTTTAAACAGTAAAATCAACACAAAAACACATCATCCTTTGCTTTTTTTTTATATATATATAAAAATGCTGAATAATTTTCCTCATATGAATTAAATATAGATTTTATATTTTCATGTATTTTTTAATGCAAACTGTACACATATTGCATGCAATTAAAAAAAATATTTTTGAATGGTCTTTTGTTGTTGTTATTTTTTTTTTTTTTTTTTTTTGCAAAGAGATCTCTAGAATCACTTTAGGCATTAAACTTTAAAAGTAAAGGTTATAAAAAAGAATGAAATAAATCATGTTTTAAAAGCAATAAAAAAGGTAGGATTGTTTATATTGTAAATAAAAAAATTCCTTCCTAATTTTTTTAAATTAAAATCAAGTTAAAAAACAAATAATTTATTCTACCCAAATGCATTCTTTTTAAATTTGACTTTTTTAAATTTTAATTTCCAATAAATTTAGTTTTGTTTTCTACAATTTCACATTTCATGAAGTAATTATTTTAACCAGTGGTTTACCAAAATTTAAAACAAAAACTGCAAAATCTGAAAACATGAATTATTCATCCTATTACAATAAATGAAAAACAGAGACTAATAAATAATTTAATAAAACTGTTAAAATGAGTTTAAACAAAATGAATTGAACTAAAAAGTCTCCAAAATAATTCTTATTAAAACAAAAGAGTTTGCTTAAGAAAAATATTTAAAAAAATAAATCTACAGCTTTTAAAAAATGATTATTATATAAATGAAATTATTTAAGGTGATGTGTTATAAATACTTATATAAATTTATTTTTAAATATTTTTCAAAAATTAATAACACATATATGATAACACATATTCATTATATGATTAAATTGTCTTAAACATTACTCACCTTTCTTACTTAGAGAATGAGCAAAAATCTGCTTTATAAAAGGAGACATGCTTTTCCCCCCACTTGTTCTGTTTGACTTATTGTTTTTTTCAATAAAACTATTTCTCTTGTTAGGCTTTTCCAAAAAACTATTTTTATTAAATGCTTTGTTTTCGCTGCTTGGGCACCTGATTGTTTTTTCAACACTTGAGCTTCTTGCTTGCTTTTCAATATTTACGGAAAGGTTGGATTTTTCTACATTTAATCTGGAGCAAGATTCTAAATAATCTTCTGTTGTCTTAGTAGAAATTTCTTGGCCATTAGCTTCTTGCAGTTTATTTAACCTTGTCTTACGTACATACAATGGTTTTTTACCAAACAAAGATTTTTTTGTGTTTTCTACCAGCCTGCTGTTTTCCATTACAAGTGTAAAATTTCTTGAAGCAGCTGCTTCTTTAACTATTCTTTATTTGGATTGTTAAAAAAAAAAAAAGTTCTCCTAATTTTCAAAAGATTAACTAACAAAAAAGCAGATGGTGACAAACAATTTTTAATTTGATAATTTGATTTCAAAATTGTTTTAATATTAATTGCTTTTTCCATGCAATACAAGTATAATAAATTGTTCATTTACTATAATCCAATAGTGCTATTAAGCATCTGTTTAAAAACTACTCTTATTACTTAAAAACATTAATAAAAATATAATTTTAAAAAATTAACTCAAGACAAAATATTAAAATATCATAATATTAAAAACACTAATGAATAACAGTTTTTTAAAAATTCTTCAACTACTTTTTTTTAATGAATTTATATTTATTAATACTATATCAGATCAAGTCTATGATTTTTATAAATCAACCATTTCCTGTCACATAATGCTTTGTATTTACTAACCTAGCAATAAAATTAGTTCATTTAATACATTATGTTTTGAAACAATGCTGATAAGCTTTAATCAAAAAGGAATGAGCCAACTTAAAAACGAAACACGAACTTTATTGTACAATATTTGAAACTAATTTTTTTGAAGTATATATATATATATATATATATATATATATATATATATATATATATATATATATATATATATATATATATATATATATACATATATAAAATAATTATATAATATACTTTTTTATATAGGATTAATGTGTGTGTGTATGTGTGTGAGTGTGTGTGTATATATAATATATATATATATATATATATATATATATATATATATATATATATATATATATATATATATATATATATATATATATATATAAAATAACTATATAATATACTTTTTTATATAGGGTTAACCATTTATGAATGAACAATGGTTGTAAAAATATAAACAAAAACCAATGAATCACACTTGGTAATGAAAAAAAAGAACATTAATTTCTATTGTTCTATTCCTATTGTATTAATGTTTAAAAGAAAATTTTGAGCAAATAAAATCAAAAATAATAAACCCTTTCATGAAATAAAACTTATTAGATTTTATAAATGATACTTAAGCCCCTTTGGCTTATTAAACTTTAGATTAAATTAGATATGGATTTACACCACATTATATATAATATGGGATCAGTAATAACTTTTTAT
This sequence comes from Hydra vulgaris, assembly GCF_038396675.1. Lineage (NCBI taxonomy): Eukaryota > Metazoa > Cnidaria > Hydrozoa > Anthoathecata > Hydridae > Hydra > Hydra vulgaris. The sequence goes on from NC_088922.1 coordinate 35,274,810, forward strand.
GAAATTTTTTATAAATTTTTGAAAAAGATTAACTTAGATTTGATACTTAACGTAAAAAATTTCCTTTTATTATTTAGTTATGTATAGAAAAAAACTTTAAAATTTATATAATTAAGATAACTCCTTTTTTCAAAGCTATCAAGGTAAAAGTTTTATACCTGGGGCATGTAACAAAAGTTGTTTTAACACTACCAAAGATAATAATTCTATTAAATGATATTTATAATAATAACAATAACAACAACAGCAACAATAACAACAACAATAATATTAGTAGTAATAATAATAATAGTAATAACAATATATATATACATATATATATATATATTTATATATATATATATATATACATATATATATATATATATATATATATATATATATATATATATATATATATATATATATATATATATATATATATATATATATATATATATATATATATATATAATAAAGTAGATAAATATATATATGAATATATGTGTGTGTGCTTGTATGTATATATGTGTGTGTATATATACATATATAGATACATACATACATACAATTATATAAAATACATTTGTACTTTTTATAATGATTTAAAAATATTAAAGCAATATTGATAGAGCCAATTACTAGAACTCTATTGGTCTTCGTAAAATCATTTGTTTTAAATTAATACTCTTTGTACTCTTTGTTTTTTTTAACTGTATTTTTATATAGCAGTATATAGCAGATATTTACAGTACTAAACAAATATTAGCAGTATTTTTATATAGCAGATATTTGCAGTATTATATATATTGTAACTTTAGGTGAACATAATTTACATAAAAATAAGTAATTAAAAATGTTTATGTTTATGAGTAAGTAGTTGTGACTAAAATAAAAAAATAAAATAAATAAGAATGTAGTGCATAGACATGCGCTTACATTTTTATCTATTTTTATCTTAAAATATCCATCTCTGGAATATTCACATTATAATAAAAGAAGCTGAAAATCTCGGACATAAGTTCTTGTAAGAGCAAATAACAAACCTTTGACAGCTCGGGTATGAGTAGTGAGACGCGCACTAAGTATACCATCATTTTGTTGTGGATCCAATGAAGAAAAAGATTTCGTTCTTGATAAACTACTCAAGGGAATTGCTGATGAGACTATTAAATATGCAATAATTTAGATAAAACAAATAATACCAAAGCAAAATATAACAAGTAAACATAAAAATAAAATTTAAAGCCCAATTTGTGATATTTAATTAAATTAAATATCAAAAACAACAACAAAAAACAAAAACTGTGTAACAAACCCCTCAAAAAATTTATTTAAAAAAATAGATAAAACAAAAAAATTAAGATGAGCTTTATAAACACAACTATAACTCTGAAAGCACAATAAAATTATTTTGAAATATATTTAAAAAATTACTATTTAAATTGGTATAAGTAACTGTAGAACTACTGTTGTAAACCCCTTCTTTTTTAGCCATATCTATTGTAGAGAAAGATTTTGTTCGCGACAGCTTACTACTTAAACTAGGTCTTGGTGACATTAATGTAGTTCTTTGTGACAAATCTGATAACTCATCATCTAAAACATTTGCCATTGGGTTTCTAGTTACCACATTTTCTTTAGCGTTTTTTTGTTTCTTTGTTGTTGACCTGTCTCCTTCAGTAAAAGATTTGTTACGCTTCACAACAGCTAGAGTATTAAGTATGGAATGTGTGTGTAAAGTGCATTAAATGTATTTTATAAAATTGTCCACCAAAGTAAAAAAAAATTAATATTATTCTTATTAACTAATATCAAAAATAAATTAACTAACATCAAAAATAAGATGAAATACTAAAACAAAATATAATAAATCATTCAAATTTTCTTCTAAATCAAAACATACCTGAGCATCTAAGAAAACCTTTACTATCAGACAAAGGAAGGTTACTTGGAGAAAAAGAGTTGATATTTCCAGAATTTTGTGGGATATTTTCCTCAAATATACTATGTCGCTTAAACTTATGTCGAAAATTACGAGGATCTGCTTCTATTTGATTACATGTTGTAGAAGGTAAATCAAAGTTATTACTTGTCATAAACCTTGAAACTTCAATATTTTCAGATCCACGACGATTAAACCGTGGAATTCGAGACAATCCATCTTTATTTCCAATTGGTGACTGCCTTTTGACTTCTTGAAGAAAAAAAAAGATATATTACATGATTTTTATTTATATTACAAAAATTTATTACATGGCATTACTTTTAAAATTTTATATTTTTGAATTATATTGAATAGAGATTGTAATTGATCTATGTAATTATATAAATTAAGCATTAGGATGTACTATACTAAACAAGATAATTAAAATATTTAAGTCTTTATTTAGTGTAGAAAATTTTTCATTAGGTAGCTAAATAAGTATATAAAATATCGTCATACCCTTTTCCTCCCCCAAATGTTTACTAAATTTTATAAACCCAGTTGTTTTATTTAAAAACATTAGATTTTGCTATTGGTGTTTTTTTTTTAATCTTTTTAAAAATTTCCTCTTCAAAATTGAATAACACAATATATGTGTTTTAAGATTTTGGCAATAAAAACAAATTAGAAAAAAATTTGTTTAGCTCTGGTTATTATGTTTATGCAGTATGTTACTCTATAAACATATTTGTTTAAAATCTAAAAAGTTGATGTAGTAAATAGACTATTTTTATAAGTTATACTACTTAATATAAGACTGTTACCAAAATTATATACAATTCAAGGCATACTCAAATAAAAACACATTGTACAAAACATGGGCGATTTTAGGGAAAAAATAAGGTGGGGCAAACCTTAATAAAAAAATGTCATCTCCGTAAATTTGTATAAACTTTGTATTAATGATTTTAAAATAAACGCTTTATTTTAAAATAAACACAAAATGTTATTGTGCATATTAAGCACAATAACATTTTGTGCTTAATATGCAACTATAAAGCCTTTGTTTAACATATTATTCATTACTAAACATTATTATAATAACAATCTTGTTAGTTTTGTAAAAAAAAAAAAATACTGTTTTAGAAAAATAATTTTCATAAATAAAAACATAGTATTTAGGAATTTAAAAAAATTAAATTAATCATGTATATTCGGGGTAATAATATAAATTACACAATGGAATATATTGGTGTAATTACTTTTAAATGGTAACTTATCCAACACATCTGTATAAATAAATCATAAGTTTTCAAAACCTTGCTTAGCTCGTATTCTCCTTTTCATTCCTGAATATTTTATTGCAATATATTTAAAAGGTTAATTTTAGTGTGAAATGAGAAATTCCTCTATCGTCACAACGGCGTAGTAGCATACTTTCCTTCAACTAAATCAGCTCATATATAACTTCTCAATACAACTTCACTAATTTATATCATTGTATTTTAATAAGTAAGTATTGTATATACACTTCATTTTAAATAGACTGCTGCAGGTATGTACTGAACGCAAACAATATCTTAAAAATTCTCATTAAAAATTATCTATTATTCTTTTAGGTGAACGGCACTCCATTTTATAGTATATTTTCTGGTTCTCTTTCAGTTCGGAAGAATAATGACAACAAGGGGGTGATTGCTTGTGATTGCGTGATTGCTTGATCACGGTACCCTTGCTGTCCATTGAGAAAAAATGTTTACAACTTTTTGTTATATAAAGATGGAAAAGTAGTAAAAATTTTATATGGAATATGAAAAAATGCGGTAATTAAAAGTTAAGTAATAAAAACAATTTAGCAGTCTTATCTCACTGGCTAATGATTTTTTAATGGCCTTAAATATATATATATATATATATATATATATATATATATATATATATATATATATATATATATATATATATATATATATATATATATATATATATATATATATATATATATATATAAGGAAACTTTATTTATAAGTCGAACGCGATCTAATCGTACTAAATGGACCACCTTAAAATCCGGCACTTTATCCTAGAGATTTTATAAACAAAAAAATTCCTGCCTCCGTTTTTTACGAAACTTCTCTCAACGGACAGAAGATTAACAGAGACTGGCTTATCTAGAAATGCTTTTGTTTTCCCTGCTCTATTTTCGGACAAAAGCATAATTTTGGCTATGGATTTCATTCCTTCCTTATAATGTTGAATGGCGGAATAAAAGATAATTGGCACAGAAATCACTACCACCGTCTAGAAATCAGCCTTTGAAGCCTTGAAAAATCAGACCGGGATCGATTCAGAACTTGAAAAGTCAAAAGAAATGAGGCATCTGAGTGGTATGAAATTTTACGCTGCGTCCTGGACGTCACTCTCCATTTAGTTTCAAGAAACCTAAGTTTTCGAGGTGTGTTAGCAGTTTAAGTTCATAAAATAATTTTAATGTTGCTTGGAATATTAATGTAGATGATAGATCTTTTTTTCAATATTATGTTCATATTTGTGTAGGTTCATCAAACAAGCTGGACGAGTATAATAATGGTAATTGTTAAATAATTAACGTGAATTGTTATTAGTTATTTTGACTAATTCACCTAAGAATCCATTGTAGTTTAATTTAATAACTTTTTCGTATAAATTAGATTAGTTTAGAAACCTCCAAATTAAACCCTGCTTCAATAGGTTTCAAAATACTTATCATTTAATTAAAAGAATGCCTGCCCATCACTAAACCCTCAACTGATGTATGTACGTTCCGCTGCGCCTAACCCTATTTAAGTCAGTTGATGCATGTGCACCAACGACAACTACGACAACGGGTATACCAGTCTATGTATTTATGCTTTGAGGTGCTTATTCTATGAAACTTTGAAAAATAAAAACAATAAATAAACAACTAACTGCATAAAGGAGTCTATTTAATTTAACATGGTAAGAAGATAATAGCGAGTGTCTTCTAAATAAAATGAAAGTAAATAATTTGCATTCTTAAAGTTTGTTGTTGATTTTGTAGCTATTGTTTTGATTGTTAATGTGGTCGTTGTTTTGCTTACATTTGTCGTAAAAAACATAATATATTACAAAAACAATCAAACAAGACTTTGAAAGAAGATTATAATGATTTTATCATCAGAACCTTTACAATTTTAAAAATACAAGATAATAAAAAAAATAAAAAGAATTACAATAAATTGTATTATAAAACTGAAAGTATAAATCTAAAGAATAACTTTGTAATTATTTATGTGTACTTATTTCAAGGTTTCAAAGTAACAAGGTTATTAAAAACAGGTAGAGATAAATTGTTTCCACATTTATATAACATAACGCATTAAAGGCTTTAAGTTTGTATACATCAAGTATTTTTATTTTATCAACGAAAAGTTTTGAATGTGAAAAGTGATCCAAAAAATTATTTATGTGTTATGCGTATCGCATGTTTTAGACGGTGATATAGACGTCGTAGTTTAATTTTTTCCGTACTCCTTAGGCAATAATTGCAAAATTTATGCATAAATGAGTAATAGAGTTGTGTTAGACTTTTTTTGTTTAAATATAAGTTTGAGCTTTACATATGAGCCCATGAGATGCATAGTGGTATAAGTCACTCATATCTAGTTTTGAGAAGTCTGACTAATATCACTATGGCTGTGAACAAAAACAGCTGTTTAGTGAGAAGCATAACAAAAAACAGTTCCATCATCATTATCAATATCATTAGACTTATACCATTCTGCCATGTAACAAAATAAACAAAATACTATCCATTGGTGGCAATAACCCAAAATATTGAAAAAAGTGACTTATATCACTATGCATCTCATGGGCTCATATAATGCCAATATTTTTGGAAACCTATGGTGTTTACATTATAGCAACAGTGGCGTAAGATCGATGCGCTAAATAAATTTGGTAAATTCGTTTTTTGTTAGCTTCCTGTTTTGAATTCATTTTCTTAGAATTATTTTCGACCATACCTTGGTGGATATGGTCAGAACCAAAAGGTCGGTGTTCAATACCAGCTCTGGTCAGATGAGCAACATTGGTAAGGAAAAAGGCGTCTATTTCCTAGTTAAATGTTCTTCCGCGGTGCTCTGTGATAAGACCGTTAGGACTTCTTGGAGCACCTAAATAACTAAAATCTATAACAAAATTAGGGGCGATATTAAGGTGGGGGTTGTGTGAGGGACGAAGGGTTGTCACACCTCCAAAGCTAGCTATTTTTAACTTATAGTCAGTTAATAAGTAATATAGTTGACATTTGACACATTTTAATAAGCAAATTTTTAGTATTAAAGTCTTTTTATTTTCTTCCCTCCATTTTACTTCTAGAATCGCCTCTAAACGTATTTTCTTTTTTATCAGTTTTATCAATAGAAATTTGAAGCATAATATTTTATAGAAAGCGTTTTTTGAGATGGAATTAAAAAAGTATCTTTTTAGTTTTGATAGTGTTTGAAAACAGTTTATAGATGTCAGTATGGAATTGGAATAGGTTGGTGTCACCTGCAAACATTATACGCATTAGGTTTGATTGTTTAGGTTGTTTACATATGTATTAGAAATAACAACAATCCAACAATTCATCCCGATGGAATACCACATATTTTATTTAAGAATTCATTTTGATAGCTACCTTTACTATACACTACTTACTTACGAATTGGTTAGTAGATTTAAAACTCTGTTATAACAATATTGTTTTAACTGTAATATTTAATATTTTCTATTAAAACAATATGGTCAGCCGTATCAAATGCTTTTGATAGATTAATAAAAAGTCCCAATATATATTGAAACTTGAAAATTAAATAAAGGTATGCTCAGCTAAATTACCATTTCTGAAACCAAATTGTTTGATGTATAGTCGGTTGTTGTAATTAAAATAATTAGATAAGATGAGATGGGACGGTAATTATTGATTTTACATATGGGTTCCAATTTATTAATTCCGAGTAAGGAATTGGTTCAAAAACTTTATAAGTTATTTTTTGCATATAAATCTAGCGATAAAAAAAGCGATATTAGTAGAATCGCCTCTGGGTGCGGCAGGTTTCTTGTTGGATTCAAGAATGTGAGTGAGGATCATCGTTCAGGAAAAGTGAAATATTTTCCTAGGAAAACATTTCACTTTTCCTGAGCGATGATCCTCACTCACATTCCTGAATATTATTAATAAAAAGTTCCGAAATCGAATTTAGGTTCCCAACTGAGTTTATAGGTTTTTAATCCATTTGGCAAAAGTCAAAGTTTTCTTATTTGCAAAATTTTTTCAGAAATATTTTCTTCACATAATCCGACAAAAAACCTGCCGTACCCAGAGGCGATTCTATGAATAAAGTGAGGGAAGGGGGTGGAGGTGGCGGGTGAAGTATTCACTGGTCCTATAAAAATAAAAAATAAAAATTTACCCGGCTGAATTGTGTCAAATAACCCACTAAATTCGTAAAAAAACCCGACTATAAATTGAAAATCACCTTCTTTAAGGTGGTGGAACCCCTCTCCTCCTCCCCCTCCCCCCCCCCCCCCCAAGCACACACACAAAATTGCCTCTCGATACACATCTTGTTAATTGTTATCTGGATTTAATGTCTTTAATCCTAACTTTGATGTCTTTTTTAAATTTGCTGAAAAAGTTTCATCTTTTTCAAATGCTCTATGAACCAACCCCCAAATATATCTGCTGTGTATACTAAAATTTTAAATTTTAAATCGTTTAACTGAAATGGTCGGAAAATAAAGTTTTTGGTACTAATTAAATTATTTCTTACTTTTTAAGCAAATGTAGATTACCATACATGATATAAATTATATGATCCAAAAATGCTGAGCAATTTTGAATAAGCTGACATATTGGTTGGATGGTTATTAGCAATCAGTGGCAAATTAAGACTTTTCGGGGCCCAGGGTTTTTTTGGAGGTCTTTTTCAATTGGCACAGCGTTAAAAATGAAAAAAAAAGATCCTCAAAACTATTTTGGGGCCCCTAAAATTGCGGGGCATGGTGCTATAGCTACCCTAAGCAGGGCTGGATTAACATATTTAGGGGTCCTTAGCACTTAACCAAGTATGGTGCCCGAACATAGCCAACCAATAGTAGGTAAGTGCAAGTTGCTGTGCAACATTAATATTTATTACAAAATTATATAAACATGCTATAATCTATACATCACACTGTCGCACATCATGTAACTATGATGATGTAAGTTGTACACAACATGTATGAGTATGATGTAAACAGTTACAAAACTACTACACTACTAAAGCTGTTATAATTTTTATAAATCAGATATTTCGTTTCCAATACTTTAAAAGTGCAAAATTGTTGATTACATTGTCAAAGCCAACTGAAGTAAGCACATCTGCCTCGATGCAGAGTAGATACTGAGAGTCCAATCTCTCCTGCGTCATTGTTGTTTTACATGGGTTTTTGAGTCTTTTAAGCTGTGAAAAAGATTGCTCAGTAGAAACATTTGTTAGCACGAAGGTAGAGAAAAAGTGCAATATCCAGGTTTGGAAAAATACTATGAAGTTCATCTTGAACAATAACATCATACAGTTCAGCATAAGTGAAATCACTTTTTTTCCCCTGAAACTTTGAGCAGGGATACTTATGAAACTGCTGCAGTTCTCCAACAATGTCCACGCTAAGATCTTTTTGGTAAAAACAGACTATGATGGTATGACATTATTTGAAATACTCTTCTTTACTTTACTGTAGGTTATTGATAAATAAAAATGTGCTGACACATCTTTGTAAACTTTACTTCTTCTTTCCATTTTATTTGTCAGTTTGTCAATTATGCTGTAGAAGTAAACACTCTAAATGTATCCCTGGCATTTATGTCTTTATTCCAATCGCAAGAAGGTGTTATACAAAAAAAAAATTTAAAAAATAGCCAATCATTTCTTTTTTGATAAATCAGTTGAGATTTCAATTAAATTATTATGGCATTGTGAACAATGTCCAATTAAAATAATAATTGATATTAAAATGTCTGTGTCAATAAATATAAAACATGAAGGTAATTCATTTGAATTATTAATTTGTACATTACTATTAATACTGGATTGTGTTACTTTTTTTGAAGATATTGACGTCAAGATTTTAGATTTTGTGTTAGTAAAATTAAGGATTTCCAATTGAGAAGTCAAACTATTTATTTAAAATATTATAAGTTCAAAATATGTTTTATTCAAGTAAAATTTATGAGCTCTTCAAGTTCCTCTTTGAATTCTAAACTCTTGACAGGTCCTAATATCTTTAAACTTTTTTTTTTCTAAACCATAAAAAAGCAGAAAGAAAATGCATGTTTTATAAATAATATCATTATTTAAAAAATTTTCAAGAATTTAGAATCCAAAGAGATGAAAGAGTTTTTGAAGTTGCAACAGCAATCAAGAAGTGGAGTGATTGGATCAGTTGACAAGAAAAAAACTGACAAAGACAAAAGGTCTATTGGCAGAAACTCAATATCGTGTTAAACGTGAAAGAGATAGAACAATGGCAAATGAAGAACTTGCAGCTAACTAAATGTCAGACAGTTCAGATAAAGATAAAGAAACGGATTCAGATAAAGATGATAGTACTGAAAAACCGTTTGTTGCTTCCACTCTGCCGATGCCGTTCTTTAGCAGCTCAAGTCTTGGGAGTGTGAATCTTTCGTTATAGGAACGTGCTTTGATACCACAGCAAGAGTAACACGAGACGACACAGTGGAGCTTATCAGCTGTTGAAGAATGCTTTGAATCAAAATCTTTTAGGGTTGGTATGCACCACATGCATGAAATTCTCCTTTCTGATTTATTCACGCTCTGCTTTGAACCGCCCAGTGGACCCGAAGTCATCTTCTTCAAGCGATTCCGAGAAAAGTGGGATAAACTTTCAAGTTATCGGCCAAAGGTTAACTCAAGTCCATTGATTGCTTCCTCAGATAGTATAAAATCTTTGATAAGTGACGAGCTAACTCAGAAGCATCCGTGAGATGATTACCTGGAATTTCTGCAGTTGGCAGGCTATATGATTGGGTTGAAAATTGAAGCAACTATGAAGCGCTGTACACGCTCAAGATCAAACTACTATATAAAGACAATAAAAGTGTTATTCTGCTGACCGGTCGTGAAATAAAAGCTGTTAAGCGCTTCAACAGATTCGTTGTTCAAGTCTACATTCAATCATGGTTTTCATGCAGCACATTAGTGGATGCCCCCACTAACAACAAAATGTTGATCAACAGACTGAAAAACTATGATGACACAGCCATAAGTAAGATTGGTTTGAAAATGATGACTCGACATGCATGGTATCTGAGTCCGGAAATGGCTACAATTGCCATTTTTTCGCCGCTACTATAGAACAGAGAAAAACAAGAACTGGTTGGCAACATAATCTCTGAACGTGGACCACACCTTATAAAAGACTCGCCAATGTGACTGAGCTTCAAGCATCTAGAGTGGTCTTTGAAACAATTGGATGTGATGATAATTTTCTTGACGCATCGGTGGAAGACTGAACCGGAATTTTGTCTTATGAACAAGCGTTGTCTAAAGTCACCAGACTACCATGCGTAAATGACTGTGCTGAACGGGGTGTAGCACTCATGGAGAAATTTAATAACAACACCAAGGATGAAAATCAAAAGCAGTATTTGCTACAAGTAGTTGGGAAACACCGCAAAACATTCGGCAAGCCAGTTCTTGACTCGCCAGTTCTTGACTCGTCAAGAACTGGCGAACATTTGATAAGGCACAGAATCTTGACTTATAACAGACTATTCTTTATACTTGGTCTGGAGTTATTAAATTATTTTATTAGAAATGCATAAATATTAATTTTTTGGTAAAGCGCTCAATTTTCAGGGTATTTGAGGGACCCCAAAAACCTCTTCAATCAAGCTAAAATTTTTCCTGACATAATAACTCAACAAAAGGAAACTTTTGAGAGGGTGGGAGCCATACATTTCAAAAGTTGTATTTTTCTGGAACACCCTAATATATACTTAAAAGAAAATTTATAGCAGGAGCAAAGGTAAAGACTTATTTCCAAGCACCGTTTTTTTGCCGTATGTACAATCGTAGATATAAAATATAACAACAACAATTTTTTAAATTTGACAAATTTTACAATAATTTTATCAAACAAAGATACAAAAATACAAATAGAGAATGTGATAAGTTATGAAAATTTGAATAAAGAATAGAATAGAGTAAGAACGTATTTTTATGTAGGGTTTTCGAACATTGAAGTTGTTTTCTGAAAATCGACTGGAGTATTTATATTTAATTCCGTAAAAGACCTTCACAAGGAACCGTTTTGTTGACTCCAAACACAATTCTGCAGGCATGTTTTTGTTTGTTGTATAATTTGGTTAGTGTGGTTCGTGCATGACCAAACTATATTCTCATAGCTTCAGTAACTGTGTGTAAATGAGAAACACAGGTTTGAATGAAATTTATAGTTAGTAATGGCTTAACTCTATATAAGATATTTTTTATATAGAGTCAGATGCATGTTTTATAATTTCTCATATTTTAATCAAATTGCTTAAGCAACAATTTAGTAAAGTTTCAAAATTAGACCTTCAATGCTTTTGTATGTGCTGAACAAGTTTTTTCATATTTTTTTTTTTACGCGATTTACTGCAATAGTACTGCCAAATCAAAATGTTTTCAACTATATGGGCCCGAGTCATACTTGATAGGAAGAAATTATTCACTGGTTCATCAGCTGTCTCTATCAATTTGTAGACATCCAAAAAACTTTTCTGGTTTCTGTCCTAGCAATTTTTTTAGAAAAATCAATTGCTTAAAGCGGGAAATAATTTAATTAGACCATTAAACTATAATGTGCAAAATTTGAAAGCTGCAAGTTATCCCAATTCTATGTTATTTACATTTTTTTTTTACATATAATTTGTTATATAACAAAAGCTAGAATGAGTTATAACATGGAAGTATAAAACAGAAAAGTTCAACCGCATTGAAATCCTTCGGGACTATGCTTGTAACCTTTTGTTTCGTACGCGAAAAGAAAACGACATCAAGACTGTAATAGTGTAACCCTAACCCTAACCCTAAACGCTTAATCTTTATACGTTGACGCAAATAGATACGTTTATAATAATTTAAAAATATAGTATTTTGAAGGTTCGCCGATAATATTTAAGTATAAACATTAAAAAAATGACGCAACGACAAACAACTTTTTCATAAACTTCATATTAAATGAATGGAATTATGATATACAACTAATGAAACTTTAAACTTTAGTAATTTAGAAAACATTTTTTTTGATTTTATAAAAATCAAAAAAAGTTTTAGTTGTCTTTTTAATCAAATGTCGTGTTATGTTTTTGAAGCAAAAAAAGAAGCTTAAACATATGCTTTTAAAATAAAGTGGTTCTATTTAATTACCGAGTTTTAATAAACCTTTTTCTGAGTAATTACAATTACTAATGGTTAAAACTATGCAGCATATCCCTAGAATAATTCTTTCATCTGTTTTATACTTCCATGGTTATAAATAATGAATTTTTAAAACAAGTGCGGTTGTAAAATTTTTTCCCGCTTTTCATATATAATAAAATGTGAATAATATACTTTTTAATTTTTATAAATTTTTAATCATCTTTGGGTCCTGTAATAATGGGTAGTTTTACATAAAAGCCATATAATTAGATGAACTTATGTAAATAAAACATTTATAAGAGAACGTTGCAACTTATTTGTGTTTACGCAAAAATATTTTTTTTGTTAGATATTTTTGTTTTTAAGTTAGAAAATAAAAATTTTTTTTTAGCTTGAAAACTTTAATTAATGCAGAAAAAATAAATAAACTGCTAGAAAGTTTTAGTTTTGTTTACGTTTACTTATTTTTAATGACGTATTTCTTTGTAATTCTGCAAAATATGGCTTTTTAAAGCGGTTTATTTATGTTGATTTTTCTTATAAGATAGCTTTTTATTATTGAGTTAACTCTTATTTTCTTATAAACTATCTACTCTAGCTTAAAGCAACTTAATACCAAAAATTACTGGTACCTAGTCCCTATTCACCTTACTACCCTTATTCATCCCATTTTACCGTAACAGTTGACAAATATCCAAAATGCTAAAAACTGGCCTTTTCATTTTTGGATTATTTATGAAACATATAAAATATGTAAAACACACTTTATTTACTAATTTTTATATAAACTAAGCAACTATTGCATGGTGCAGCTCTAATGTAAGTAAAGTTAAAAAATTGCTTGGTAGACAAAAACACGCTGTCAGAATTATTAGGTAACCAAAAAAGTTCGTGCGGTTTTTGGTAATTGAATTGTTTTTAGCATTTTTTACAACACCCACATCGCACAAGGCAAGTAGCTTTGTTGCGTAATAGAACGCGTGTGTCACGCGCAGTTGCTGAATATATAGTGTAGGCTTGTAACGAGCTTACAGGAAAGGTTTTGTGTAAAGAAAGGATGGCAACCCAACCAACGATTATTCGATCTTGCTTACTTTACGAGTTCAAACTTGGAAGGAATTCAACACAAGCGGCCAAAAACATCTGCACAGCATTTGGAGAAGGTACAGTAAGTGAACGCACAGCACAGAAGTGGCTTCAGCGATTCTCTTCGGGAGATGAGTCCATCGAAGACCTGCCGCGTTCTGGACGCCCATTGTTGGTTGATGAGGATGAACTGAAGGACGCTGTCGAGTCTGACTCCAGCCAAACTTGCCAAGAACTTGCAGTGAGGTTTGCTGTGAATGTTGAAACCATCCGCCTGCATCTGCATGCGATTGGGAAAGCGTGGAAGCTGAGTCGGTGGGTTCCGCACAAATTGTCGATCGACAACAAGAAGCAACGGCTTACGATCTGCACATCACTCTTATCACGCCACAATGTTGAGCCTTTTCTTGATCGTTTATTGACATGCGACGAAAAATGGATTGTGTACAACAATACCAAGCGTTGCTACCATTGGTTGTCCCCCGATGAACTCATCCCAAAGACACCCAAGCCCAATCTCCACAAGCGGAAGGTTTTGCTCTGCATTTGGTGGACTACAGCTGGTGTGGTGCATTACGAGCTGCTCCCAACAGGCCAAACCATTACTGGACTGGTCTACTCAGCACAGCTGCAACGAGTTCACGACCTGTTGCTTGTAAAGCAGCCTGCACTGGTCACAGGAGAGGAGTTCTGCTTCTCCACGGCAACGCGAGACCGCACACCGCTCGCGTGACTCAGAACAAGCTCCAAAGCCTTGGTTGGGAGAGTTCGCCTCATCCACCATACTCGCCAGACCTCTCCCCTACTGATTTCCATTTTTTTCTTTCCCTGGGAAATCATTTAAAAGGACAGCAGTTCCGAGACCAGGACGCGGTTGAAATGGAGTTGAAAACTTTTATAGACTCAAAAGACCGAGAATTTTTTAGAAGTGGAATAAATAAGCTTGTTTTACGTTGGGAAAAGGTTTTAGATGCTAATGGTGACTATTTTGATGAATAAATGTACTTACTTTTGTCGTTTTGTGTGTTTTTATTATATACGGAAAAACCGCACGAACTTTTTTGGTTACCTGATATTTCAGGTGCAGGTCGATTCACACATTCTAAAGAACTATTTAAAAATCATCACATAATTAATGTTTCTCAGTTAAACCTTTATCAAATTCTTATATTTATGTACAAACTTCATTATAAAGTAACTCCTATAATATTTAATACACTTTTCAATAAAATTAATTACGTGTACCCTACAATATTTTCAAATTACAATTATGAGCAACCTAAAATCCACTATTTGGTTACTAAATTTTCTATTGTCATCTGAGGTCCTAAACTATGGAACACTTTATTAAATAACCAGCTGAAAAATTGTTCTTTACTTTCTCCATTCAAACAAAAACTTCTTAACGATGTTAATGAATTAAATTCTTTTTAAGATGCATTAAATTCTTTTTTTCTTTTCTTTTTTTTAATTTTTAATTTTTTTGAACAACTATCTTATTAACTAGTCTTAAATTTATATTTTCTGTAAATTATCCTATTAAGTTATTTTTAGTTTTTAGGTGTAACAATTTTATTTTATTTTAACAATTTTTTTTTTTTTAATTATAGATTAGTAACTGATCTTGACATACTTGTAAAATTTGTATTTACTTTTTATATGATACAAAGTAACTTTATGTTTACATTTTTATATGAAACTGCTGATGAAAGCAGTCGGGGCGTAGTGATAAGGCGAATACTGTCTTTTTTTAGCCCTGCTCATGTAGATTTTACTTATTTGTTATTTTTCTTATTTAGGTGCCCCAAGAAGACCTAACGGTCTTGTCACAGAGCACTGCGGAAGTGAATTTAACGAGGAAGTTCACGCCTCCTTCCTTACCGTGACGCGAATATATGTCCAAAGCTCGTTTCGAACCTGGATCTCTTGCTTAAATAGCAAGTGCTCTTCTTGCTTTTAGAGCAAGAAATAATCATATAAAACATATAACATATATAATCATATAACATATATATATATATATATATATATATATATATATATATATATATATATATATATATATATATATATAACATATAATCATATAAAAATTATATTATTAGATTATATATAACATATTTAATCATATAAAAAGCTCGTTTCGAACCTAGATCTCTTGCTGGATAGAGCAACAAATAATCATAAAAAACATGATTTCATTAACTTTTAAGCAATTTACTATACGCAAAATGATATCTGATTTATACTTTAAAAAAAGGTCTTGCAGTTTTACCATTATTAAATGTTCCAAATTCGCCAGGTCTAGTGACATCCACTACTAATCCAATCTTCTCCATTAACCCTCTCTGAACCAATACATTTTTATCATCAGTTTATTTACTTCTCCCTTAACTTGCCAAAAACCCATTCTATAAGAGATATGAATAAGAGGCACTCCGTACATCTAATTCATGCATGAAGAATAGATGTTCTAAAGAAAAGTCAGATTCACTTAATGCGTTTATTTTCGTATATAGTATTTAATTTATTTATTTCACTTGGACTTGCTCCACAAATAGAAAAACACTGCTGAATCACTGAGGCATGTTGCTACTTGTCATCCACTATGGTTATTTCTGATTGTTGTTTAATACAAATATTTTCAACTTGAGTGGGCTGAAGCTTTGATTTTATGATATGGTTCAGCTTCTAAACAAAAACTTCTTTGTTCTCTTTAGTGTAATCTAAATTGTATTGATCTGAATTACTGAGTTGATAAATGCTTCTCATTAATCCATAGAACTTCAGATGTAACAACAGTCTGCAGACAGTTAAAGAGGTACCTACCAAGTCAGGAATAAACTTTTTTTAACACACACATCTTCAAAATTACAACATTCAGTTTTCTATTTGTAAACAGGTTGTCCTATACTGCCATAAAATGTAACCTTGCTGATTTGTAAAAGTTTAAAATTTTGTCAACTTCTATTTCTTCTTTATTGTTTGGTTTAATACATCTTGAAATCCTACCTCAGCTGAGTAGCCCTCTGCTTGTTTTCCAGAGACAAGGATGCAGCATTCCTTTGTCTCTCAAACTTAATTAAATGAAAGATAAATTTTGCTGGATTCTTTTTCCTTATCAAAGCTGTACTAATTACAAATTGTAGAAAATATTTAAATAGCATAAATAATTTTGTAAACTCAATTTTTTGTTAAATTCGGTAATTATAATCAACCTTTAATAACATGCAGCAACCCGGCGCGGGAAGTAAACAATTTTAATTGTTAATTGCTAGTTAAAGTATTAAAGTTTTTAAGTTAATTTTATCCCACCGTGACACTAAAAACGCTGAAATCCAGTACCGCAATTTTTTCATGAAAAATCGTAAAAAATGTCTTTAAAATGTAAAAAAACCAACTAAAAAAAAAAAAAAAAAAAAAAGTTTTCTTTGAAATAATTATAAAATCATAGATAAATATGCAGAAGTATTTTGAAATTCCGCAAGGATAGATTATTTCTAAATGTCACAGCTGTGTTCTCAATATTTCACGTTTTTCACAAATAATTTAACAATCATTTGACTTTGAGGCGCCCTAAAGGGTATAAAAAATTGATCAAATGCATTATAAAATAAACACTCTTTGCCATTTATGTATGCATGTTGATTGTAAATAATAGAAAAAGTCAATATACAAGCTTACTTTTTAAACTTTTCCCTAAACTTTGGCCTGCAGTGCGTTGTACAAACAAATGCAACGCTTTGCGCACCCAGAAAATTTTTTTTTAACTCTACTTATATATTCTTCCTTAAACTCAAAACGATTTCAAAAAATTTGTTCTTATATTGATTTAAATTAAACTCAGTCATTCTTTTTAATTTAAATGAGTATTTAGATTGTAATAAATTCCATAATACAAACGTTGGCTAATTACAACGATAAATATTATTATATATAAATATATCTAATAATATTTATCTTATAATATTAATATTTTAATCAAAATATTATATTTAGAATATTACAGATGAAATTAATAATTATACAAATATTTTTAGCATGAGTGTTTGCTTCAACTAATTTTAATTTTTTCTTCGATAACACTCATCACTATTTTGCATGTAAAAATATTTGCAACTTTGTGTAAACAAGTCACTAACCTGGAAAAGATTTAGACAAATCATCATCACTTTCCTCGTCACGTTGAAAAACTATTTTAATATCAGCCATTTACCTCATCATACTTTAAAAACTTATTTTCAAATCACTTCGACAGAAATGCCTTCAGTTCTTACTTTTGTAGCGACCTTTTATGTTAATAAAAAGAAAATACATTGTTGTTTTTATACGTAATTTTCTCTTTTCCCAATTTCTTCTCAATAACTTGCGACTATCAAACAAAAATATATCAAAATATAGCTTAAAAACATGAAAAGTATTAATAATTAATTTCAAAATAATCTTCATTGATTTAAAGCATTCATTCCATTGATCATTTTTGCGACTTACTTTAAGATTCGTTGTTTCCAACTTATCAATACGCAACCGATTTTGGGAGATATAGAAATGGCACTTATTTTAACCGCGGACGAATCTTTGATAAGTTTCAACATTTATAAATTCTCGTAAAAAGAACTGATTTACGCTAATTCCTCTTAAAAAAATCCTGCGCAAACGCTTATCTATTGAAGCCCTTTGAATGAGCGTCAATATTCTCAAAGAAAAAAACAAAAAACAACAAAAAAACAAACTTAGTTTGCAAAAAAATTCCCTGAATTCATCCAGCAAACTAATGCGAACGTAACAACGCTTTTATTTTTACAAGCAGTAACGGTATTAATAATAATTATTATTAATTTATCAATATATATTTACTAATTAGCACATAGTTGACAAAGCATTCATATTAGTAACTATAGCAACAAGCCGTAGTTCTTCGTGTACTAAGTTATGTTACTTGACTTAAACGTTATTTCATAAATACATATTTATCTTTTTTTATTTTTTAAACGTTCAAATAGTTCTAAAAAATTTTTATTTTTTTTTATAAACAATTCTCCCATAAATTTTCAAAAGTCTTGATATTATCTCGATACAGCATTAACGATATTTTAGCAAAGCGATTAACTGAATAAAATTGTTTCCACAAATTGTAATTAATTCATTGAAAAACCCAGATGAAAAATAGATAAAAACACTCAATACACGTAGCTCATTTATTATGCATGGCTTCAATGATGCATAAAGTCAACAGTTTAGACAGTAACCAATAAAATTTACGTACGTTCAGTAAAATGTTTCCAATTCGTAACATTAACCAATTGAAGAAATAAATAAACCATTAAAATTACAAAAAAAAAACAAAAAAAAACCATCTTCTACTTGATACAATTAACAAGTTCCAAAATATCAAAGGATAATATTTCAACGCCCATTCCACCAATAGCCAAATACACTATTCCACTAAACATTTTAAAATAAGATAATTTTAAATATAATATATACATAGATACGTGTGTGTATGGAATTCAATAAATACGGCTGCGTAAAATCTTTTTTGAAAAAATATATATTTAATTTGCTTTAATATATATTAATCAATATTTCGCTGACCTATTGTGATCAGCGTCATCAGATATAATATATATAAATGTTTATATAAGGTATAGTTGACATGAAAATAGATCAGCGAAATATCGTTTTAATATATATTAAAATTAAATCAATATGTATATTTTCAAAAAAGTTTTTATACATTCGTATTGATTGAATTCTACACATATTTTATGGTATAACGAGACAATGATTTTCAAAGATAATATATATATATATATATATATATATATATATATATATATATATATATATATATATATATAATTATTTAATATGTATATATATATAATTATTAAAAAATATTGGCCGTCATATATATAAATATATATATAAATATATATAAATATATATAAATATATATATATATATATATATATATATATATATATATATATATATATATATATATATATATATATATATATATATATATATATATATATATACGTATACATACGGGCAAAATTATGCCAAAACTATGTTTTGACGCAATAAATATGCCAAAACCAATGAAGTAAAAATATAACAGGATGCGTGACTTGCAGCTTTTTGCGTATAACTATTCTAACTAACCTATTCTTTTGTTATTTCCTATTTCTTTTGTATGACATGATAAACTTTTTCAACTGATTTTATTGTATTTTTGTAATTATATTATTATTAGTTTGTACAAGAATAATTTATTTAATATAAATATATATATATATATATATATATATATATATATATATATATATATATATATATATATATATATATATATATATATATATATATATATATATATATATATATAAATGACTAATATATTTTAAATTTTGAAAAATTTTATTTTATTTGAGACCAGGCATGAGCTAAATTTGAAATATCAATGATATCGGGGATCCGTTAAATGTTTAAGGTTCTTGAGGCACCTATAATGATTAATAAAGCATATTTCAAATCATGAAAATTTACAAAATTAAAATCATAACAGTAGGAAACCTAAAATAAAACAGTAGAAGTATTAGTATAGGAATAAAAGGTAGATTTAAAAATATTCAATTAAAAGTAGGCATGAATCAAAACCTGTAAAATTTTAAAGCATTTTAACAAAAAGGCGCTTTTTAACCAAGTTGGAGACCTGTTTTTGTTCCTTGAATAAGTTCCAGGCAATATTTTTGACGTTTTGAGTCTAATGGTTAAAAATCTAGCAGCAATTTTTATCAATCGAACATTAAAAATGATCAACAAGTTCTCTAAAAATAATGCGACTACATCTAAATCAGTCGATTTATGTACGGATTGATGCACTTATTCTATGAAACTTTGAAAAATAAAAATAAATAATAAACATAACTATAAATAAACAACAATTATATTTAAAAAACATAAAACTACTTAGAAATCAAAACTAAATAAAATTACTACATTAAAATTAAAAAGAAAATTTCCCAAATTAAGATTTGAACCTTCAACCCTGTCGGCCGCGCCTCAAAAAATGACATTTTTCACATCCACAGAAGTACGCGAATATTATATTAATCAAAAAATTAAAGTTTTTGAATGTTTTTTTGCGTACAAATACGATTTTTATAATATAAACATTATTTGTGCGCACGTACAAATAATGACATCCTAATAGTAATGTACAATTCACAAAGTAAAATAAAATAATAAATAATATACAATTATTAATATGCCTTGTAATAACTTATATAATTGATAATAGTATTACACATTAATTATAAGTGTATTATTAGTATTGTTAGTATGAGAAATATACTGTCGTTAGTATTATACTAATACAAAAACAAGGCGTGTCGTTTCACAAGTATGATGAAACAATTATACTTATTATAAGTGTTTCATCATACCTGTGAAACGACACGCCTTGTTTTTGTTTTTGGCGATTTGTGCATCCATATGCACAGCACGAAATAACTCTGCAATTTTTCAAAAAGAAGCAGTTGCTCTTAAAAATTTAACAGTTAAAACCTTTTTGAAAACTTAAGCCCAGTTAAAAAGAGTCATATATCCCTATGTAACGCTTTCAGAAATTAGGATTTTTGCCGTACCGCAAGGTGGCGGAGGCTGGCTTCACTTTTTAACTAAAGTCACGCATCTATTTATATTTATACGTCATTGGCCAAAACTGTTTTGACGCAATTTTTTAAATTCAGGCAAAAAAAAAAGCTGTACAGCCGCCAACGTCATTAGTAAAAATTTTATTTAAAACTTTTAAGGTCAACTTCTATTCACCGGTTTTTCTACGGGAACAGGAAAGAAAAAATAATCACGTGAGCATGCGTAGTATAAACTTTAGTGTATTCAAATCCAAAACTACGTATTCTCACATGATTATTTTTTCCTTTCCTTTTTGGATTAGTGGAAACTGACCTAACGTTTAAAACTATTGTAAAATTTAGCTGATGATGCTGGTATCTATAATCCAGCAAAAATTTAAAAAATAAAAATTATTGGTATTGAGAGAAGCCGTATTTTCCGATGTTTTAAATAAAAATATATAAAATCTCACACAAGATACAAGTCATACACACACACACACACACACACACACACACACACACACACACACACACACACACACACACACACACACACACACACACACACACACACATATATATATGCAGTAGATGCTTTATAGGCTAGAGGTTTTTCAACTGTTACTCAGAAATATTTCGAAAAAGATTAGAATCGTAAATATCTCCTAAAAAAAAATACACCATTGTTATGGTGTCCCGAAATCTTTTACATATTTAATGTAGAGGAAATTATTGCACTTCTTCGTAGGTACCCGTAGATAAACTTAGAGTGATTTGCCTCATAAAATTAATATAGTATCATCTTTTGTAAAGATAAATACTTTTTCAAAAGTAGAACTTAAGTCCTAACGCATTTATATTAAAAAAAACAATTCAACGTTCTCCTACCACTTCCCTCTCCATTAACTTAATCAACCACACAAATTTTGACTTTCAAGTTTAAATCTTTTTTTCTCTCTCTACTGAATCATTAATAAACTGGTTTTGAAATTAGTCATTTGCTCCTAGATGAATTTTAAATATTTTTTTAGCATTTTAAAATTATAAATATTTGTTAATTGGTTAATTATTTCATTATTATAAAATTTTCTTCTTTTTATGTAATCAATAAATGATTTAGTTTGTCTTTATAAAACGTTTTACTACATTTTTATTCAAAGTCATTAACAATTTTTTCTTTAGTAAAAGTTTTAAATAGGTATTGGGGGCCATCCATAAAGGACGTCATCCAAATAGGGGGGAGGGGGTCCAGATTAAAAGAACAAAAAATGACAAGGGGGAGGGGGTGGGGTCATCAGAAAAGGACGTCACTTTATATAATTTTTTATATGTAAACATGTGTTTTTATGAAGTTAACGTGAGGGAATGGTATGCTTTTATTTATCGTAATCTAAGAAAGAAATTTGTGTTGATATTTAAATTTTATTTTTGTATATATAAATATATTGAATATATTACCATTAGTTATATATTGCTCAACCCTTGGTAGTTTATCGTATCATATATATCATTAGTTGATCGCTACGTGTTATCGCGCTAATTCTTTTTGCGAAATTTATCCCCAAGGACTTAGCGTTGATATCATTTATGATTTTTAAATAGAGTTTTATAAATATTTGTCCGAAGGGAATTGCTTGTGTAGCATTTAATAATGATTGTCTAAAGCGAATATTACAAATAATTGTCCAAAGGAATTGGACAATCATTTGTCTGTATATTAAAAGATGGATAAAAATAGTCTTCTAAATTCGCTTATAAAATCTTACAATAATGCTCATCCGTTTGAGAAAAAAGCCGATAGTCAAAAAAAAGTCCATAAAATATGGAATGAGATCAAGGAAAAGCAAGATTTGGAGGTTCAAGTAAAGACTTTAATCAAAAAGCATACCTCAATGGTCTTGAAACAAAAAGGTTCTTTAATGTCATTTTGGACCCATCAAACAACCAAGACACCTGTTCCTTCCCATGCCAGTTCTTCCTCTTTAGAGTTCCAGCTTTTTTCAGATCAATTTATTGAGCCAATAGATGTCGTTGATACCACTTCAGATGCCTCTCGACACGACATCTTGAGCACAGTTCAAACTGAGACAAAGAAAGCCAAGACTCATGCTCAAGACACAATCAAAGCAGAGATCATTGTTTTGAATCAAGAAATAGTTGCTATGAAGAGCAGAAAAAGACAAGGCTTATGGACCGATGCTGAAGAAGAAACCTTTAAAATGAAGAAGGCCAATGTCCATGAGCTTACGAGTAATCTAAACAAGTTGATTGGCAATATGAAGTCAAAACAAAAATCAAGGGCTGAAAAGAAAACTGTCATGAATCAGGTAATATTTATTGCATCATATAATAATAAGTTACAATAATAATATTGTAGAAAATGAACATTAACTTATTTGTATAGTTCTTTCGGTACTATAGGTGTTCGCTAACCACCCGGAAGTGAAAAAAGCTCTCAAAGTACATGACGGAATCGATCGCCCTACTATTGAAGTAGAACAATCTGAAATATTGCGTGTCATCATTCAACTTGCTAAACATGGATCTGCTGCCTATGAGAAAAGACGATCTGAAGTGTATAGGGTGAGAGTACAACTTTAGATAATAAATAGTTCTAATGGACTATATTAGGTCTCAATATAACTTTTCAGCCTCTGAACTTATTCACTGATTATTTTTTAATTACTTTTAAAGAGCCTCAAATCGTTGAATGAGCTTGGTGTCGAGCTCAAAAAGAGAGGTTACAATCTTAGCAGAAGTGCTTTATATACTCGTTTGCTGCCAAAACAGAGCAATTCGCTTAAAGGAAAGAGACACGCCTACACAGTTCCAGTTAAGTTAATGCGGGCTCAAAATGACCTCCATTCAAGTCACGTGGATGGTCCATTTTGTACAGCAACTATAAAGAATGTGGAAGAAGTTTGCTCTTTTTTGGGCCCCAAGGATGTGTGCTTTATAAGTCAAGACAATAAAGCTCGGATCCCTATTGGAATCACTGCTGCCAACAAACAAACTCCTATATTGATGCATATAGAATATAGAGTTTCTCTACCTGATCATGATTGGGTTATCGCTGCAAAGCACAAACTCATCCCATCCGTCTACCCAGGTATTGCAATCAAACCAGATAGGCTTGGAAAATCTGATGCAGTTTCCTTTTCCGGTTCCGCTTATATTGCTATTCGATCTGGAAAGCATTCAGCATTGACAACGTATGCTCATGGATTGGACTTTGAACAACATTCTGCCAGAGTTTGATTCTATCACAAAAGATCCTTTGACCAAGTTGGTCAAGCCAGTGGTTGTCTTCAGTGTTGATGGTGGACCAGATGAAATTCCACGATACGCTTAAGTCCAAACTGGTATAGCTTTCTTTTTCAAATTTTTTATTGCAATCTATCAATACAGCTATGTTTCTTCTAATTTAAACATCCATTTTGTTTACAGCAGTTCATCATTTCCTTACAAATGATTTGGATGCCTTATTCATCATGACGAATGCGCCAGGACAGAGTGCTTTTAATCGAGCCGAGAGAAGGATGGCTCCACTGAGTAAAGAGTTGGTGGGATTGATCCTACCTCATGATCATTATGGACCTCATCTAGACTCTCAAGGTATTCAAATTCATTTTTAATATCAACTGTTTATCAAAAAACAATATATATACAAGACTTAAGGAGTTAATTATCTGCATTGCAACTTATATTTAAGGCATGATCTTCTTTTGGAGAAACACAACTTTGAATCTGCTGGAAAGAGCAGTGCCTTGGTCTTTTCAGGTCTGATGATTGACCAGTTTCCAACAGTGGCCGAGTATATCGATCCAGACAAAAAGACAGAGTTTGATGTCCATCATCTCTTATCAAAGGATCAGGACTGGTTTGCCTCTCCTGTGTGCACCAGCCAATATTTCCCTCAAATTGTGAAATGTGAAGATCCTGGATGTTGCACTTTGAAAAGGAGCTCTTACTTCCATGTTATTCCTGGTCGATTTCTGCCTCCACCTATTCCAATCAGCCAGTCAGAAGATGGCTTGAAAGCTGTATCCATTTCAGACGTTGCCAGCAAGAATTGTTTTCCTTCTGTATTTTTTCTTATCGCTTCCAATATTCAGATCACCATTCCTCAATCATTGAAATCATTCAAACCTCCTCCTTACGATCTGTTTTGTCCCTCTGTGCAATCAAGTTTGTCTCAGAAAATCTGCAAGCACTGTAACTTGTACTTTGCTTCCCAAGTCATGCTCATAAAGCATGTCAACTTCGCTCATTCCAATGTTATGAGCTTTTTTTTTAGCTTTAAAAAAAAAATATGGCGTAAAATATTAAATTAAATTACAGCATAGCAATCAATAAGTGTTTTTTGTTTATTTAAAAAAAAAAAGAAGTAATTAATAAGTGAAAATTCTTTATATTTAACATTGAAAAGAACTCTTCGATTGGGTTCAATTCAGGGGAGTATGGTACTAAAAACTTGTGAGTAATATTTTTTTCTCTTAGTAGTTGAAGAACTGCAGCTGCTTAATGAAATTTTGCATTATCTATTATAAGAATTTTATTTGGATTTACTGCAAAGAATGGTACTAGTTTGTTGTTGATGAAATCAATAAATAATTGTGTATTGTATGCGCTGCTTTTGTATTGGAAACATTCAACTCCTAAATTGGAAATTAAGCACATGAGGCTAATATTCTGTCCTTTATTTGCAGGTGCTGTCAAGTATGTTTTTGTATCTTTTGGAGAATAGCCATATGAGCGCACTGTATGTTAATTGAATCTGGCTTCGTCTAAAAAAACCAAATTTGAATCAGCAATTCTAGCAACTTTCGCTGCAAAAATTGATCTCTGATTTATTCTTTCCATGGTGTTTCTTTCTTGAGGAATGATTGCTAATCTTTTTTGTGTCAAATTTAATTTCTTTAATTAATGGGAAACAAATGAGATCGAAACTTTTTATCATGTCGTTCTAAAATTTGCATTTGTATTTCTTTTTGAATTACAGCATTGTTATAGACCACGAAATTAAATATTGTCTGTTCAATGTCTATATTTATAGAATTTTTGATTTTACATTTCTTTTTACTGTAAATGACGTGAAGGGTATATTATTATCACTATTTTTTATAACACGACTAACAGCATTTCGAGTAAAATTACAAGCGTTGGATATTTCCTTGATTGAATATCTTTCACAATTTCTCATTGAAATAATCATATTTTTAGTTTCTTTTGTAATTGTTTTCCGTACTTTTCTTTCCATTGATATTTAAAATATAAGGGTTAAAATTAATTTTGTAAATGCACTTAAAACTTTGCAAACGTGCACTTACAACTTTGCAAAACCCTGTAATCTTAATAGCTCAGAACATTATCAAACATAAAATAATGCTAAGGTTAAAACTTTTACAAAATAAACTGTATAAAAACTGTTAGGAAGGCAATACAAAGATGATATGCTAAGATAAAAACTTGTTAGGAAGGCAAAGATGATGTCTATAATACAAAGATGATATCTATGAAAATACTGCATTGATTAGTTTTTTGTTATTGTTTCAACAGTTTTTTTGTGCATCATACTTGATAACTAACTTAAAATTTATAATTTAAAATTTATATTGGCATCAATAAAACTATTAGGTTATTTTTATAACTTTCTTAAGTTAATAGAAAAAAATATTTCTCAAAAGACTCTCCAACAACATTAATATTTTAATACATAAATTAACAGTACATAAAAACTTTTAAAAAGGGAAACAGTGCATAAATTTTTAAAAGGAACAACAGTAAATGTCTAATAGTTGGAGACTATAATAATTCATAAAATTTTAAAAATAAAAAAAATAATTTTTGTTGACATCTTTCTTTGTATTTACTTTCTAATGGTTTCTAATAAGTTTTAATTTGTAACAATTTTATTTTACTATGCACGATGATGGTATGCAGAAATAGGTTTACAAACTTTAATAAATCCTTTGAAATCACATTTAATGGAGAATTCAAAAGGTGATACTGTATTAAACTAAACCTTATGAGTTAGTAATGGTATATAGGTGGCGATGTAAAAAGCAAAAATATAATGTGAAACATCTGACAAAAATCTATTTACCGTTTGGATTTTTTCTTTTTATTGTACAAAAGACAATAATATAATTGGGCAAAGTCCAAGACCTTTGTCAGTCTGTTTTGTACACCACTGTATTTAAAAAATCTCAAACTTTATTTAGTGAAGTGGGAAAATTAGATTCAGATCTCTTCAATAACAAGTTTTATTGAAACCATAACAAATTACAAAACATATTGTCTCAGTCTAATAGCAGCTCTGGTTCTTTAAATACTAAAATCATTAAAAAACAAAATTTGTAAACTCGATCCAAATTAAGGCTTGAACGGATAGAAACTATATTCATTGTATGCTTTTATACAATATTTAAATTATATTCTACACATAATATATTAATTTTAAAAAAGTCCACATACAGCATAAAATAAGCAATATTGCAACAAGCAAAAGTTGATATAATGGATAATGTAAGATAACAAATGTGCTAAACTATTGATGTTTCAAAACCTCAGCTTATGGTAGAAATGCTACAAAAAAACATATTTATATAGACTCAGCCTCATTGTTATTAAGGAACTATTTTAATCATTTACAGTTTTTAAAAGATTCCAATTTTAATAAAAAACCTGAAGAGTTTGAGAATAAAGTCTTCAGAAATACTAGTACAACACAAGCAAAGTATCTCATCAAACCCCATTTTATCCGCCAATTTACAAAAAAAATCATTTGCTAGAAAGAAGAAATTATTTGATAGTTTCCATTTCTGCAATTGTTTGAGTATAGGAAAATTATAAAGATTTTTTTTTTCCTGTTAATTTAGTCCCTTTAAATAAAATAAAAAAGTAAAAGCTTTGTTTTGTACATTACCTATTTTTTATATCTAATGAACCTTTTTTGCTTTTTTTTATTTTCACATATAAAGGGCACTTTTTTTTGACTGAAACAGACTATGGCATGACAAATTAGTCTTGGTTAATTCAAATATCTATGCACAATTTTAGAACAATGAAGCTTATAAGCTATTTAAATATACAACATTTACAACATTTTATAAGTTATTACATAATTTAATATTCATTTCAATGTTTATTTTATTTTATTCAATTATTTTATTTAAATAAAGTTTAAATAAAGTTTTTAAATAACTTTTGCAATTGACAGTGCATGTTGCTAGTTTTTTACACATAGTGTAATAATAAACCTCTTGCCTAATAAGTAAAAACAAAAACGCACTGCATGAATATGCATATGAATGTGTATTCACTAATGTAATAAATAATTAAATTAAAAATATATAAATAAAAAAATAATTAAAACCAAAATAAAGATTACTTTTCAATCCAAATTTCTAAGCAACTGATGTCAGCAATATTAACATGCCTTTCACAAACACGTTTCAGAGAAAAATTATCAAAGTTCCAAACAAAAACTCTTTGATCTACACTAGTTGAAACAATGAACTGTTCATTAATGAACTTCACACCTTCATAAAGGAAAAAATATATATATATATATGTGTGCGTGTATATATATATACATATATATATATATATATATATATATATATATATATATATATATATATATATATATATATATATATACACACACACACACTCACACACACACACACTCACAAACACACACACAGATATATATATATATATATATATATATATACATATATACATACATATACATACATATACATACATATATATATACATATATATATATATATATATATATATATAGTAAATTTTGAAAACAAAAAAACCATACCCCCTAAATTTGGGGCAAATATATAAAAAATGAGCCTCAAAAAGTTTGAGCGCTGTTGGTAATATTTAGTATTGCTTCCTGAATTTTGAATGACTTCAAATATACAACTTGACATACTAGTCACAAGATTTTGTATAGTTTCTATAGATATTTCATTCCAAGCTTCTCTGATACAAGTTTTCAGCTCCAATGTGGATTCATATTGCTTACAATTTTCATAAACCTTTCTAGAAAGTATTCCCCACAGATTTTCAATTGGGTTAAGACCTGGACTGCATGTGGGCCATTCCATTACGTGAATATTTTTCTCTCTAAACCAAGCTTTTGTAAGCATTGAATTATGGATAGTAGCATTGTCTTGATAAAAAGTGAAACTTTCACCCATCAATTCTTCACCATGTTCAAGCAAACTAATTTCTAATAAGTCAATGTAGTCCTGTGAATTCATTTTTGTTGAAATCCATGCCAGTGGTTGTTTTCCAGCAAAGGCAAAAGCCCCCAAAACCATAACAGTTTCACCACCAAAGTTACGACTCATTCGAGTTTCTTTTTCTTTTCGAAGATCGTACCAGTTATATTGATAGCCATCAGGACTATCTAGATTGAACTTTTTTTCATCACTAAAGAGAACTTGATGCCACTCTTCCTGCAAAGACATGTGTTCTTTTGCAAATTGTAATCTAACATCTTTATGACAAACAGTAAGTTTTAGTCTTGGTTTACGCTTTTCTGAACTGTGTTTGGATCTTCATTTAAAATTTGTCTCACACATTGAACAGTTACAGGTAATTGTAAATCAACACGAATTTGAGATGTATGTGCTGAGCAGCAGCACGACGTACAATGACTTGTTTAGTACGATTGTCAATTTTACTTTTGCCACCACTTTCCTTATGAGCTCCATAATTAACACTAATCTTGAAGTAATTATTAACCACTTTTGTAGATCTTTCAATGTTATTGGAATTTCCTAATTAGATAAGTCTGCATCTTTACATGCTTTGATTACTGCTAATACTTCATTTGTTAAATACTTACCACATCCCATTTCAAATTCAGGTGACAAAAACCAAATGTTAAAAAGATTATGAGCCATGATTTCACAGTCTTTGTTTAACTTACAAATAATAATAAAAAGTCACAAATGCGTATCACCAGATCAAAATATACAAGTAACTGAAAATAATTATTGATGAGGCTAATTCTATTTGCTACCGCAAATATTAAGTATTATACACTTTATGGTTTTATCAAATGTACCGCAATTTAATTATGCTATATTATAATCTAAAAAGTCGTTATTTGTAACAATAATTATATAAGTGTGGATACAAAGGATGCACCGCACAAATTTGCTTAGAGATTTACAAAATATTGTATCAGCACATGGTGAGGTTAATTCTATTTTCTCCACTGCAGTGACGATTTGACTAAACAAAACAAGTTTGAGATTGAAATAAAAAAACTTTTTTGGGCTAGTAATTCTAATCTTAAATTTCTTGAAATCTATAAATTTCTTGAAGATCAGGAAGGTCAAAGAAAGTTTGTTATTGGTTCAAAAGATATTAAGTATAGAATAAAGGTATTCAATGCTTTCAGTTAACTACTTCAGCTCTGGTTTAACCTCTATTACTTTATTCTCTTTTCCACTAATTCTAAAATTAAAAATCAATACTAAAACATTTCTATAAATTAGACAAAAGAAAGTATCAGGAAGAAAAATTGTTCACAGCCTATAAGTTTGGGAGATGATGTACCCAAGGTTGAACTTATAGACACAGATCTAAGCAAGGAATCTTCAATTGAATTTGATTTTGATCCAGGTGATTGGTATTATATAGAAGTTTCTGAAAACCCAGACACAGTAATTGCAAAAATTCTGAAAGATATTTTTGCTGGTAATGTTTCTCTTACTGCCACAGCCTGTGATATATCGCCAAATGTTTTACAGAAGGTAACAAATGCAATTCTATGTCAATCAGGTGTTGACCTTAAAAAAGTTAAAAGCAGTTAGTCTACCGCATATAGAAAAATGAAAAAAGAAAATGAAAACATATCAACCATTACAAATTAAGATCTTAAACTAGCAACTGATGCATCTCCATATCCATGTATAATTCATTTAGACGGCAAGACATTGTTTAAACTAAGCAAAGGAAAAATATTAAAGTGGGATAGAATGGCTGTTTTAGTTAACATTAATGGAGATTCTTACCTACTTGGAGTACCTCCGCTAGCATCATCCACCTGATAATCCTCTTTTCAAAAAATTAAAAAATATTATTGAAAAATTAAAATATGTTATTGAAGAACCTAATTTTAATTATAATCCAATACAACTCTTATGTTTTGATTGGAATAACATTAAAAGCAATCTTTTAAAGAAGGCAGCTGAGAATTCATTAACATTTTGCAGAGCTTATATTGGTAAACCAGGACGAAAATCAAGTAAAATTTCAAAGAATAAGTTAAATGATGGGCTTAGTGTGATGCAGAAAAAGATAGAGATAAACATTATAATGTTTACTTATATATATTAAAAAAACCATTAAAAAAATTATATTTTTATTTAAAAGAATAAACCAAAAGATAAATGTATATTCAAAATATTACAAAAGATAAAAATAAATTTGACTAAGATTAATAATTATTAATCTTAGTCAAATTTAGTTTTATCTTTTGTAATATTTTGAATATACATTTATCTTTTGGTTTATTCTTTTAAATAAAAATATAATTTTTTTAATGGTTTTTTTAATATATATAAGTGGTTGCCTCCTCATCCATGTTTCGGAATAGAATACAGGGGTTCTTTTGTGTTTATATACACAAGGCTTATTTATTTAATTAGGGTTATTATATTGTTTAGTTAGTTAGAATAATATATATATATATATATATATATATATATATATATATATATATATATATATATATATATATATATATATATATATATGTATATGTATATAAATATATATATATATATATATATATATATATATATATATACACACACACATATATAATATACATTGTGTATATATATATATATATATATATATATATATATATATATATATATATATATATATATATATATATATATATATATGTATATATACCCCCCCCCCCCCCACTAAAAAAAAATACCAATTTTCCTGATTTTCAATACCACGAAACATAAATTTTTGAGGGGTAAAAAAAAACCATAGTTTTAAACTAAAATATAGTCCTTTATATAGTAAGTAAAAAAAAAAAAATTTAACCCCTCCCTCAAGAGGTCCGAAAATGACTACTTTTTGGTCATTTTTTCCCTAAATATATATATATATATATATATATATATATATATATATATATATATATATATATATATATATATATATATATATATATATATATATATATATATATATTGTGAATGCATTAATATATTTTGCCTTGATACAAATTCTAAAAAGTTTTTATTTGAATAAAATTTAGTTCTTTAGTCTTAATAGAATAAAACTTTGGAATGGTAATTTTTTTTCAACTTAAAAAAAAAATAATTAAAGTGGTTAAAGAAATGATAAATTATTAAAAATTTTAAAAACATAAAATTGCTACCAGTAATTTGTGAAAAATGTGCATTTTGATCTTTGGCTAATATCTGCAGGGAGTTTAAATTAAATAAGCTTATACATAAAGCATTGTCATCTCCGCCTGTTGCAATGAGATATCCTAAAAATATTTTATAAGAAATCTAATGAATAATTCTAATTAACAACAACACATTACAAATACAAATACAAATGATCATTAGTAAACACCATGACAATTGCCCACTCTATAATGAGAAAGCTTAACTGAAAATTAAAACTCCTTTATTTCCTTTATAAGGAGTATTCAAAACTGGTGGAACCTTATTAACTGCAACTATGTTACAATATCAGAGCATATAAGCAAAAAATTACAAATGAACTTTTATCAAAATATTAATTTTTATGCGGTAAAAAATATAAGAAGTTATTATAAGTGTCAGAAATATAAGAACAAAAAAAAGTTAAAACAATAAAAAGTTTATTAGGAACAATATGTAAATATGTTAAACTAATTAAAACAGTTTTAAAACTTTATATAATATCGCACAATAATATGTAATACTGTGTCATTATAGTCTAATATGATATAATTTGATTCATTTACATTTTAAAAAGATTACAAATTAGTGAGACAGCTAATATTGAAATTACTCTTATGTAATAACAAGAAAAACAGGTTAATATAGTACAAAATCTTAAATTTGTTTAAAAAGTTAAGCAAAGTAAGGAAGATAAGTAAAAAGTAAGGAAGGCAAGTAATTGATCATTAGTATGAGTAGTATCAGGAAATTTCATTCTTTTATATGCATATAATAATTCTTTTACATGCATACATAATAATTCTTTTACAAATCTTTATATGTATCATAATTATATTTGTTGTATGAGAAAAGTTTTTGGATTTCTTGCTGTATAATGATAAGGAGTAAATATAACTCAAACTGGTATACAGGAGTCAAAATAGTCACTGCTTGTGTAATGTTTCTGAATCTTTTCTTTCTGATATATTTAAAAGGTTGGGATTCCACACCGAGGAACAAAATCCTAAAATAACATTATTAAAGGTTGTCAACATCTGTGTACACACAACTGGGTTTTTTATTTGTACATTTGTTTGTTAGTAAGTAATTTGTAACACATTCTGCAATGATAGCTTCCGTAACATTACGCACAACACATGGTTAGAGATGCATTTTCATTCTTAAAGGTAAGGATACTATGGTATTTTTCTAGATCTTTGATCTAACATTTTCTAATATTGACAATACAAACAAAATAAAAAAAGAATAGAAATGACATTTGCAATTAATTTTAAAAATATGGTTAGTTATCCATCAAGTATTTTGAAAGACATTGATGGAACCTTTTAAAGAAATGACAACAGTATTAGAAGAAAACAATAAATTATTTGAAAAACATAAAAGCAAATCTAAAACAAGTGTAGAGAAAATGCATAAAAATTTTTGCAAATTTTATGCATAACTTATGTTTAACTTTGGAAAATAGTTAAAACCATTATAATCCTTTAATAATCTTTCTGTTAAAACTGTTTGTAATAATTTACCTAGAATGCCACAACTTCATTGTAAAAAAAAAATTTTTCTTTAATAAAAACTATTGAATATATTGAATGACATCATTCAATTGTACAATATAAATAACAAACACCCTATATACTATTTCATTCAACTCTACAATAAAAATTACAAATACCACACCTCAACAAACACAAAAGAAATTTTCATTTAAATATTATTTAACACCCACCAAATTTCATTTCATATTAAAAAGTAGTTAACAAATTTATTCAGAAACTTGAAAAACATAAGCAATTGTAAAAAAAAGTTACCAATTTTACAAGAATATATATCAATGGCGTTTATTCCTGATTGATGCAATGATGTACTAATCACAGGTGAAGTATTTTTGAAACAAGGAAAACAAAGGTCATGAAATTTTATTCTTTTATTTTCTTGATGCTCTTTATTTTCTGAAGTATAGTCATGAACATGCATTTTGGAAACAAAATCACTCAATGCTTCAGTTATGTTCCACACAGCTAGATATCCATCAGTAGCTACAGTAATAATAAACACAAGAGCTTTTTCAGTAATAATATATCTAGCTGCTTGAACGCAGTGCTTGTGAAATTCCAAAATTAAAAAAAGTTTAAAATCGTATTTGGTTTGCAAGTACACTCTAAAAATTAAAAAAAGTTTAAAATCATATTTAGCTTGTAAATATACTCTAAAAATTAAAAAAAGTTAAAAACCATATTTGATTTGCAAGTAATTAGGTTGTTGAAAAGTTCATAGAATTTTATCTACAAACTTTATCTACAAATAAAACAGAAAATAATTAAATATTTATATGAACATTTTAAGTATTTGTTGATATTTTTTGATTGTGTATTAAAAAAGTAGTTTTATTGAAGAAATCTAAAAGAAAAATTTAAAAATAAAAAAAACCCAAATATGGAGCATATAATAAAATCCGTGCTTTAATTGGAGTTTCAGCACAGCCCATAACTGATGAATTGGCATTAGTTCATGTTGATTAAGCGCCAAAGTACAGTACAGTTGCCAAGTGCAGGCCTTGTTATGAGATTTTGTTGCGTAACGGAAAAAGGTAATGAAAGTAACTTTACCTAATATCCATATTTATATTGTTAAAAATTACGACAGTTACCTATTTTAAATTACGACAGTTACCTATTTTAAATTACGACAGTTACCTATTTTAAATTACGACAGTTACCTATTTTAAATTACGACAGTTACCTATTTTAAATTACGACAGTTACCTATTTTAAATTATGATAGTTACCTATTTTAAATTACGACAGTTACCTATTTTAAAGTACCGCATTGAAATTTAATTTAATTTGAAACCACATTAAAAATCATTTAAAGTCTTTATCTTTATTAAATATTTATAAAGTATTTTTAAATTAAACAATATTGTTATAAAAAAAAATTATCAATGAAATTTAAATATGTTATAGAAAAAATTGCTTCTCAAAGAAAACTTATTTAAACTTATACTATTTATTTTTTAAAACATTTATAACACAACATTATCATGTTATGTTTGGTTTCTAACAATTTTACTTTTTTTTTTAAACTAGGCAGCAATTGTTTAGGGGTGAATTCCTTAACGGTCAAAAAAATAATAAAAACTATCAATCATTTTTTTCATTATTTGGCTTTAACAAAATCTTTGCCTTCTACTCATAAACTAGTTAATCATTTCTAATTGGTGTTCTTTTAAAGATCAATCTAAAAACTTAATGATAATGTTAAAGGGATTCCCAATTGTTGAGACAAGTTATGTTTATTTTGTTAATAAGCATTAGAAAATAAGTTTTGAGTTTATTAAAATTACCAAAACAAGTTGTATATTGAGACATTAACAAAAAACATTTGTTGTTTTGCCATTATACTTGCGGTTGAGAGGTTAATATTAACTCCACGAATCTGCAGGATTTTTTCTGTTGTAAAAATATCTGGTATAACTTACTAAATCCAAATTAAATTTAAAACCAAAAAAGCTTTTGAACCTAACAATAATTTGTTAGTTAAGATTAATTAACATAAAATTTATTTTTTAAGGATTATTTATGATATGAACACAACTTGTCTTGGCACTTAGGAATCACTTTAAAAAACAAATACAAAACTAAAAAAAAAATCATCTTTTCATAAATTTGCTACATAAAGTTTACTAAAAAAATTGTCTAAAAAAATTTTTGCCTCCAGGATTAATTATGGCTTATCTTGCAAATTGGTAGAGAGAGTCTCAAAGATCTCAGAACACTCTAAAACTATGTATACAGTTGAGAATGTTGAACATGTGCATACCATTGCTAAAGAAAACCCTGATGCAGCACATGATATAATTGAAGCCCTGACATCGATTAATCATTTTACAACCAATCAAATCATCCACGACGCTTTAAAAAAAAGAAAACTAACATAATGTCGGATAATTATAAAGAAGAGTATAAAAAACATTTGACAAATGGCTTGAGAGGATGCAATAAAGATAATGATGGACATTATTTTGAATATTTAATAAAATAAAAAACTTTAATAAAACTAAAA
Source organism: Hydra vulgaris (assembly GCF_038396675.1). Lineage (NCBI taxonomy): Eukaryota > Metazoa > Cnidaria > Hydrozoa > Anthoathecata > Hydridae > Hydra > Hydra vulgaris. Next base: position 35,311,432 of record NC_088922.1, read on the forward strand.
TTAATCTATTTTTATTTTTATAGGGAATTCTACGATCTTCTCTAAGGACCTAAAAGTATACTCTAAAAATTTAAAAGTTTAAATTCATATTTGGTTAGCAAGGATACTCTAAAAAGTTAAAAATAATAAGTTTCATCAAAATAGTTAGTGTAAAAATAAAATAAAAAAAATTAACAAATTTTTACCGAGTAACACCATCAGAACAAGCACAGGTACATAAAATATGTTCTTCTAGAACAGAATATTCTTTTCCAGCAATTTCATTCAACTTAAACGAAGAACAAGATAAAAATCTGACATCATCTTGTATTTCTTGATCAAGGTATTTTTTTTTTTTTTTTAACTCAGGGTTGTAAATTTCTGTAAAAAGACTACATGACATTGCTTTTCTATCAACACTTAGGTCCTGATAAGTTTGGCCAGCTTCATTGTAAAAGGATGATGATTCTGTTGGCAATGATTTAATTGGTACAAATGTTTCATAAAAAAGTCTCCAACATTTTAATGAAGTCCTACTACCACATGAGAATAAAAAACCATCTATTTTTGACAAACACTGCTTGTCTAAAACAAAACTAATATCTTTAATACCGCCAATATGGCCTGTACAGGTTTGAAGCAAAACAATTGTTTTCTTAGCTGGATTATCTGGAATACTATTAAGGACAAAAAATCTAAATATACTTAAAATGCATAAAGAAAATACATAGCACCAATACATAGCAAAGAAAACACACACACACAAATTAACAACTAAATCATATAAAACAGCAAGTAATTTCACAAATGTCATATGTATAATTTTACTAACATATGAATAAAAAAATCAAAGGAGTAACACCAATAAACAAACAATTAAACAAAAACAAAACAACAATCAAACAATTAAAAAAAAAACACCAAAAAAAGATACAACACATCAAAGTCATTGTTGTGTCCTCACTAGCTGCTGCCATTAACCACTCATAAGTTTCTAAAAAACAAATACTTGTGTCATAAAACTTGTGTCTTTAATACCAAGGACTAGCTAGCAAAAACAAAGTTTGTGCTTTTTAAGGAGAACTGGGCATGTATTTAAAAAACAAGTAATCTTGTGCTTTTTAGGAACAATTACTTGTGTATTTTAAAAAATATTGTTCTTTGTTTTCTTTAAGTTTTCTAAAATTTATATAAAAAAAATATATAAATTCTCATTCATTCACTTAATAAAACTTTAAATTCAAGCTTATTCATTATATCTTTTTTTTTAATAAAAAAGGAAAAAAAAAAAAAAAATAGAAAAAAGAAAATAGCATTGAATTTAAAAACTTTATTTGAGAAAAAATTTTAAAAATCATAAATTAAAAATTTTAATTAGATAACAACTTTTTAATGAAATAAAAATCATAAATTAGATAACAAAACTTTAATGAAATAGTATTGGGGTTAGCTTTAGTCGGAGCAGCATCAGAAGATTAGCATTAGAAAAACATCAAAAGATCAGAAATTAAATTTTAATAATTTTAATTATTAGATACCTCCACATAAGCGCTTCCCCAACACTTTGATACTTGTAACTTCTTTCCCGTGCAAAGGATCCTGTTAACAAAATATGCAAAATCCAACATCAAAAACTTAATTTTTGTTTAAATATAATTCATGGGAAAGATTTATTTATTTAATATATATATATATATACTAATCATGCGCTTAACTAAAGTCACACCATTCTCAGTTTGAATCAGAAAAACACATTTTACCAAATGCCCAACAAACAAATAATTTGAGTCCTTTCACTAAATGATTAAATAAATAATAAAAATGCAAACCTCTAAAATAAGAGCTTGATAATTTATTTTCAAGTCATATGAAACGATGTTTATTGTTATTCCTTTGAGATAAGTGAATACCAACTTTGAAACTTTGTCAGAACCCTAAAAATATTAGTATTAAGCTGGATTCTTATAACTAAAAAAGGAATAGAACTCAACTATTTAAACTACTTTAAATAATAAGAAACTTATTGGACATGTTAATACATGCTAACTTGAAATAATTGCACATGTTATAGTATGCTAACTTGAAAATATTGCACATGTTATAGCATGCTAACTTGAAATAATTGCACATGTTATAGCATGCTAACTTGAAAATATTGCACGTTATAGCATGATAACTTGAAATTATTGCACATATTAACGCATGCTAACTTGAATTTTTTCCACGTTATAGCATGCTAACTTAAAACTATTGCACATGTTATAGCATCATAATGAAATTATTTTTTTGTCATAGTAAAAACCCAAAAATTTATGAAAGAATAAAATTTTTTAATTTAGGCAAATAAAAAAAAAAATTAAATTAAAAATAATTTGCCAAACAACAATAGAAATCATTGAAGAAAAAATTGATTTAAAAACAATTTATTCAAATCTAAAAAAGTTAATTAAATATTTTGACAAATAAAATACCTGTTCTGAAAAAGAAACATCCCATGAGCGATAACCTCCCCCACACTTTATCTTAAATAGTACTTCATTCAGTCTTGGGCTCCAGCCCGCAAAATAAGATTGCTGAAAAATTTGCAGAGCATTAAGTTTGAAACTGAAAAATTATTGAAAAAATTATAGTAAACTAAAAAACCCTAACAAAAATTTAAATATTCAAAAATTTAAAAATTCTACACTGTTCCCAAGAATTTCAATAACAATGATGATTCCAAATTATCTACACTTTTGTGCTATGTATGTTAAAACCACCTTAATTTTTTCTGACATAACCCATCACACTTACTAATCCTAATATTTGAGATTTTTAATTTTAAAATGTGCAAGACAAAACTGCCTATCATAATAAATTAAAACTTTTATCTATTGAACTGTGAACAAGCCACTGCAGCAATGGCTAAATATAATTTTACACAGCTTTTTTATAAAATTAAATTTTAAATTCTTCAGTGATAAAAAAAAAGTAAAAACTACTTTTTAAACAAAATATTAAACTTAATAACCTCAAATGTTATTCATTCCATATAAAAACTTTAGTAAGTACCCTGTATAATTTGGATTTTTTTTAATTTAAATTTTTATATTCAAATGACCAACAATAAGTACTACTCATGGTTGGATGCTATTCATGGTTATAAAAAATTATTTATATAATTCTTTTAAATAATATGCACTTTAAAACACAAATATAACTTTAATTTGTAAAAGCTTTACCATATAAAAACCATATAAAATAATATCATTGCCAAATTTCCAAATACCTTCAACCCACTCCAACCCTTTACAACTCTAAATGCAAACAACAATAATGTCAATAATGTTATGATAATAAATGATATAAAAACAAGACATTTACAATAAAATATTTAAAAAGAAAAAAAAGATAAGGTTATATATAATAATTTCTGATGGAACTAACTTAGTAGTAAATTTTAAATTTTGGAAATGTTGTTAATTTAGCTGTAATGTTTAAGTTATAACTTAATTTTATATATAAAGTTAGATAAAAACAAATTATAATTTGATAGTTTCACTGACTCTAACCCCCTCTTTCCCTCAAGCAGTGAAGAAAATTACTGTGATCGACTGCGCAAGATAAGGGGAGGAATTTGTAATGATTTTTTTTTCCCAAGTTAATTCAACCCTTTATTATGGATTTAACTCTTTATTTATGGATTAAAATTTCAGCTGCAAAAAACAAATTATATTTATACTAGTTAACTTAATACCTTTTGATTGTCCACTAAGGTAAGTTTGTTGATTTCTAATTCATACTCTCTATAAGTACCATCACGTCCAGTAGTTAATATTCTATTGTTATTGGTTGTGATATATGTTACTCCTGTTTTACCATGCACATTCAGCAAAACCTGAACAGAATCCTGTAAAGAAACACATACACATATGTACATATATATATATATATATATATATATATATATATATATAATATATATATATATATATATATATATATATATAGTTCAAATTCTTTCAAATTTTCACTGGAGTGTCCAAAAATTTATCCATTCTAAAAACAAATGAATTTTTACTAAACTAAGCAATCTAATTTTAAAAGTTCATTTTATTGAAACGCGTGCAAACTAAGATAATAAAAGCATTTTTGATTAAAAAAAAAACAAGTTTTTAATCAAAAATACTTTTATTTTAAAAGTATTTTTGATAAAAAAACAAGTTTTTAATCAAAAATACTTTTATTTTAAAAGTGTTTTTGATAAAAAAACAAGTTTTTTTATCAAAAATACTTTTATTATCTTATTGTTTTGAATATATTTTAAAAATGACAAAGCGAAAATATACAAGTTTAACTGTCAAAGAAGTGGTATTGTGTGCAATTGAACAAGGCAGAACTACAAGAGACATAGCAGATCAATTTGATATAGGAAAATCAACAGTAATGGATATATATAAAAGATATAAGGAAAGAAATATAAAATAGAATCTGTATAAAGTTAGGAAAGCCTCGAACTACATCTGAAAGACAAGATAAAATTTTAATTCATGCCACAAAAAATGATCCACACAAAAATGCTGTCTTGCTAAATACTAAAATGAAGAAATTTTAAAATGCAAAATGTAGTGTTGACACAACCTTAGTACTTGCTAAACTATTTAATCTCTCATTTACTACTGGTATATTCCCTAATATTTTAAAAACTGCATTTGTTAAACCAACCCATAAGAAGGACTCAAAACTTGACTGCAATAACTATAGACCAATATCATTATTATCAAATATCAGCAAAATTCTTGAAAAATTAATGTATTCTCGTATCTACCACTTTCTTGATAATTCTAAGTGTCTGTACGGCCGTCAGTTTGGATTTCGTTTAAAACACTCTACTTCCCATGCACTTATTAGCATTACTGAAATGATTCGTGGTGCGATTGATAGTGGTTCTTTTGCCTGTGACGTCTTTATTGATCTCCAAAAAGCATTTGATACAGTTGACCATAAGATTTTAACTGAAAAATTGTATCACTATGGTATACGGGGTATCGCTAATGATTGGTTTTTATCCTATATTAACAATCGCACTCAGTTTGTCTTGATTAATGGATTTCAATCGACATTTAAAGTTATTAAGTATGGTGTACCACAGGGTTCTGTTCTAGGACCTTTACTTTTTTAAATATATATTAACGATCTGCCTCACTCTATAAATAATTTGATTGTTCATCATTTCGCTGACGACACTAATCTTCTATGCATAAATAAATCACTTGCGCAGCTTTGTAAAAAAGTTAATTCAGATCTCCATCATTTGTGTCATTGGTTAAATAGTAACAGTCTTTTCCGAAATATCAATAAAACTGAATTTATTATTTTTCACCCTCCAAAAAAACAGATTGATAGTAATAATGTGAAAATTAAAATTAATGGAAAAAGACTTTTCCCATCTAAATATATAAAATACCTCGGAATATTTCTTGACAAAAACATATACCATATCATATACCATGATAGGTTTTAATCAACTAATTCAATTAAATAAAAAACTCTCACGTGCCAATAGTATGCTGTCATTAATATGACACTATGTTCCCCAACTTGTTTTAATATCAATTTACTATTCCTTGTTCTTCTCACATCTAAGTTATTGTTGCACTGTTTGGGGTCAAAAAGGTAGTTTTCTATTACATCGTATAAACAGTTTACAACGCACTTCCTTAAAAATTATGACATTTTCTCCCTTACAATCTAATATCCAAAATATGTTTTCTGAATTAAAAATTCTAAAATTTCAAGATCTTGTAAAACTTTATAATTGTCTCTTTGTGATTGATTTTCTTCAAAATAAGCTACCAAATTCGTTCAATAATTTTTTTATTAAAACAAGTGACACACACAAATATTACACTCGAAATACTGAAAATTTTAACTTGCACACTTCCTTTTTCAGCACTATTAAATATGGCAAGCTCTCTATTAAAAATCAATGTATTTCTAACTGGAACCAAATAATACCATTTATAAAAAAAAAGATTTTAACTAAATACCCTTTTATTACTAACATTCTTCATCTCAATCGAAACCAAATTAAGAAATTTATATTTGAGTATATATCTTATGAATATTAATTTTATCTTTTATTATTATTGCTTTTTAATATTACTGTATTTATAAAACTATTATTACTTTTATTTTATACTGTCTTTTTTAACTCTACTAATATTACTATTATCATTAATTTATCTTTGTTTTTTAAATCTTATTAATATTATTTATAATGATAGTGATAGTGATTCAATTGTAGTAATAGTTTTTATGGTTATTGTCCTAATTTTTGTAATTGTTATGTTTATTTTATTAATTTCTGTCATAGTTATAAACTTTACTATAATTATTTTTACCATAAGTTATAATTTTTAGTAAATTTATCATGATATAGTTACTACTTGTTTTTTTTATTCACATTATTATTAATATTATTATTTTTATTATATTATTATTGCAATTATTAATATCATCTTTATTTATTAGTGCTTTATTTTCCTTTCTTTCTTTATTTTTTTTTTTTTTTTTTTTCTTTTTAATTTTTTTTTTTCTTATTTATAATTCTTTCTGTGTTTTATTTTTTTATTATTATTATTTTTTTCAGGTGTCACTCCATTGACTAGTTTTTAACTATATGAGTGACACCTAACCTTATTTATGTGAGTTTATAAATATTATTGTGAATCCATATTTTATGGTTAAAATAAATGGATAACAACCAAGCATCATTTGAGGTCTGCAAATCTATTTGGAAGACGTGCCACAAAGAAACCTTTTATTTCTATAAAGAATCGAAAAAGCACACTTGAGATTTGCTAATGAACATTTAAATTGGTCAAGAGAATAATGGTTGAAAGTAATTTTTAGTGATGAATCTAAGTTTATGTTTTTTGGATCTGTAGGTATTAGATATATTCGTCAACCAAAAGGCCATAGAAACGATACTAAATACCAGCTACCAACAGTAAAGCACAGAGGTGGAAACGTTATGGTGTGGGGTTGCTTCAATAGAGATTGTGTTGGTCCTATCCATTTGATTGATGGCATAAAGGACAAAAATATGCACAAAGATATCATTAAGGATGTTATGCTACCATATGATCAAGACAAAATGACTTGAGGATGGATATTTCCGCAGAACAATGATCCAAACCACACTTTAACTCTTGTGAAAGACTTTTTCAAGACCAAAAAAATTTGAATAGAATGGCCTTCACAAAGTCCTAACCTAAATCCTATTGGACATCTATGGGAACACCTTGATCAACAAATTTCAGGTTGAAAATCAACAAGTAAACATAATTTATTTAAAATTCTGAAACAAGAATGGGAAAAAATCAACAATAATGTGATTATGAAGCTGGTGGACTCAATGCCTTGTCGCTGTCAAGCAGTAATTAATGCAAAGGGTTTCCAACAAACTATTAAAGAAAATTTACTTTAAATTACAACATTTTTAATTAAAAAAAGTTTAATTAAAAATCTACTTCAAGTATTTTTTTCTGCTCGGATACTTTTGCATGCGTATGTTTCAATAAAATGAACTTTTAAGATTAGGTTGCTTGGATTTAATATAAATTCATTTGTTTTATTACCAATGCTTTTATTAACTCGTCGTCTCTGTTTGTTTGTTTGTTTGTCTGTTTGTTTGTTTGTCTGTTTGTTTGTTTGTTTGTCTGTTTGTTTGTTTGTCTGTTTGTTTGTTTGTCTGTTTGTTTGTTTGTCTGTCTGTTTGTTTGTTTGTTTGTCTGTTTGTCTGTTTGTTTGTTTGTTTGTCTGTTTGTTTGTTTATCTGTTTGTCTGTTTGTTTGTTTGTCTGTTTGTTTGTCTGTCTGTTTGTTTGTTTGTTTGTCTGTTTGTTTGTTTGTCTGTTTGTTTGTTTGTCTGTGAGCATCAAATTTTGCAATCAATTTTTGAGTCACTTCCTGATGATAGATTTTCTTCAAATTTTGTAAACATACTCTTACTTAATGACAATACAATATTCAATAATTAGTTTTGTAATAAGTCAATTAATTTAGTTAATTTTAATTAAGTTTATTTTTTATATGGAAAAAAGAATAATAATTTTAAAAATAAGTATATTTATTCTTTTCATACTTATACACACGTTTAGCATATTTGGATTAGGCGTTGACTTCATAAACAGAATGTCTGTGGTTCGAGACCAGCATCTTCCTGAACTTCTTTGTTTTTTTACACATGCATACAGTCGAATGTTAATAAAATAAATCAGTAATATCTGAAAAAATTGATTGCAAAATTTATTTTTAATAACATAAAAGCATTGGGTTTTAAAAATTCATTTTTAATTTTACTTGTTTTTAGAATTGTAACCAATTTTTTGACATTCCAGTGAAAATTTGAAAAAATCGAATTTTTCATTCAAAAGTTATCTCAAGTTATGCACTTGCCCAGCTACTTTTGCACGCTACTGTATGCATGTGTATATATATATATATATATATATATATATATATATATATATATATATATAATATGAAAAAAGACTTAAATGACTGTTCATTGTATTTGTTAGACACTTTGAAGTTTAAAAAGTTTTTATTTCGAGTGTTGTACTTGATGTTAAGGTTAAAAAAATCAAATTGTTTGATTTTATTAACTTAAATAAGTTCATCGGTTTCTTGTAATAAATTATTTTATTGCATAGTTTTAGTGCTCAGCATCAAAATCAATGATGAAAACTTTGTAGGTTGTATGCTTTAAGTAGTTGATTGATTTGAAATATATCTTTGTTTGGAATATTAATTTTGAGTAGTAAAAATAAAATCATATAGTACGCATTGCTAAGGCTTTGTATTTCTTTCGTGTAGTAAATTATAAGACTTGAGCAGTTATCAAAGTTAGGTAGAATGAATGCTTTGAAAAATTGTAAACGATGGCTAAACCAAATATATTAGTTATTGAGAATAATTTTTTATATGCTCTTGCTTTTATCTCTTTTATGCGTTCGGTAAAATGTAATTTACTATTTATAATGACACCAAGCAAAGAAAATCTGTTAACTATTTTAATTTTGAATTTATTACTTAATATGATTGATGTTGGTAATTATTTTAGATTTATGCTAACTTGTTAAAATCATTGCTTTAGTTTTATCCCAATTGATGTCGAGTTTATTAGCATAGCACCACTCAATAAAAGTATTAAATGCTAACTTAGTTATTGTTATTAGATGGTTTATACTGGTATCACTTGCCATAAGTGTTGTGTCATCTGCAAATAATGTTGATTCAAATAATGACAAATGTTCAGGTAGATCATTAATGAAAATCAAAAAAAAAAAAAGAGGCCCTAAAATGGAACCCTGTGGTATACCGATATTAACTTGTACTTCATTAAAATATGCATCTTTAACTTTTGTAAATATTTTTATATTATAAAAATAGTTGCTTATTAAGTTCAAAGCATCAGTTGAAAAACCATGTTTTAGCTTCAAAATCAGTAATTTGGAATCTACTAAGTCAAAAGCTTTTCTGAAATCGATAAATATTAACAATGAGTTTTTTAGAGTTGCATAGCTTTACTTTAGAGATAAGAACATGTAATGTAGTTTCACATGAATGACTGCATCTGAAATCGTGTCGGTCATCATTGAATAAATTATTTTATTTAAAGTATGCAGTTACCTTTTTAGCAATTATTCATTCAAACACTTTTGTTAGTGGAGATACTATCGTAATACTTCGATAGCTATTGATATCATGAACTTCACCTTTTTGTTTATAAAGTGGCTTAATACAACCAATTTTAAATTCATTTGGAATACCTGTTTCTAGAAATTTGTTGAATATAATCATTAATGGATCAGTGATTGAATCATATGATTTTTTAATAATTTTTGATGGAATACCTGAATAACCACAGCTGCTTTTTTCTTTTAAGTTTTTGATCACATCGACGATTTCATATTTATATTAGAAAGAAATGAGAAATTTTTAATCTTATTAGCTATTTTAAGATTATTGAAAAGTTATAAGAATCATTAAGTACACAACCGGAATCAGGTTTGAATGTACTAATGAATTTTTTTTAATGACTATAATAAAATAATGACTTTTCAATCTTTGAGTAGACCTTTTAGTTGTTGTAAAATATATAATCAGGAAAGGGAGTATCTTCAAAGCTTGATTTAATTTTGATGAATTTTGAGTAGAAAAGTCTTTTGAGTTATTAAAACTTTTCGGTTCTTTTTTTTTCAAGTAACTTAATTTTTCGTTTCTTAATTTAATAAAATCTTTTTTTTAAACATTTGAAAAATTGATAAATTATTTATTTTTATGTAATCAAAATGATAATCATTTTGATTACATAAAAACAAAAAAAATGTGCAATTTTTTTAAACTCTTGATCGAACCATTCATTGTTGTCTTTATTGATGTGTATTTTTATCATCTTTTTTGGTGAGATGGCATTTAAGATAATTATGTTGAGTAAGAAGTAGTTCCAAGTTGGCCAAGTTGTCATTTATTTTGAACTGTATGTTAGAGTTATTGATTGCGTTGGATATGATTGCTATATTTTTAATACTTAGTTGCCTGCTTTTTATTGTTTTTGAGTAATTGACTACTTCAGTGATACCATCAATCGCTGCAAAAACTACACAGTGATTAATAAATGAAGTTTCTAAGACAAATGCTTTATTTTTTGCTGAGCTTTTACTTAATAAAACATCAATCATACTTTTAGACGTTTTGTATTTGTCTTTTTTATTAAATTCAGTTACATCTCTAGTTGGTTTATAGACATATTTTAAGCTGTTATTAGTAAGAAACTCATTAAATTGCATTTCATATTGAAAGCTGAGATCTTTATTTAGATTATTGATTATAAATATTGGTTCATTTTGGTTGAGATTTAATAATAAGCTTTCTTCATAGTTCTTAAAGCATTGAGAATTAATGTTTGGTGACTTACAACAGCAGTTAAAATCATTTTTCAATTTGTTGTGCATCATTTGAAAATGAATAATCTCGTATTCAAAACTGCCATTTTAAAATAAAACTTTCAAGTTGTTTTTTATGTAGATGAGAATGCCACCTCCTTTAATGCTGTCTTTTCTGTCTCTATGCTGAGTCTAATTTGAACTATTTAAAAGAAACTCTTTAGTTAGATATGTATTGTAAGTTTGGTTTCATTAAGCGTTATTATCAAATTTAAATCTAATATTGGTTTATTTTAATATTGGTTTATTTTAATATTGGTTTATTTTAATATTGGTTTATTTTAATATTGGTTTATTTTAATATTGGTTTATTTTAATATTGGTTTATTTTAATATTGGTTTATTTTAATATTGGTTTATTTTAATATTGGTTTATTTTAATATTGGTTTATTTTAATATTGGTTTACTTTAATATTGGTTATATATCTAATATTGGTTATTATCAAATTTAAACCTAATATTGGTTTGATTTCTGTGATGTATTTCGACTTAATTGAATTTATATTAAAACAATTAATTTAATAAATAATAATTGTTAAGCTGATTTGAGTAACTATATGATGGCACAAAATAAAGCCATTCCTTAATATATATATATATATATATTTTTCAATTGTTGATCCCTTATGCCATAATATTTGTTCACAATTACAGTTTTCTGTAGTTTTTTCATTTAGGATTTCTTTTTTGTTTAATAAAGCATTAATGTGACCTTTTATAATTCTTTCTATATTTTTTGTACAACTATAGCTGACTTTAATTGTATTTTGATTAAAAATTTTATGTAATTTATTAGAGGGCGGAAAATGCTTAGTTTAAATTAGTTTTTATATATTTTTAAACTCTTCTGTCTTTTAATTTTTTATACATATCTACAAAAGAGTTATGAGCATTTAATTTATAAAAAAATATTGAATAAGATTTAAATAAGATATAAATAAAATTAAAAAGATATAAAAATAAAATAAATATAAAAAAGATATAAAAAAATACGATGGGCGTCAATAATGCAAATAGCTGGAGAACGAAATAAACTACAATACAAAATAATTTTTTTTTATTTAAAATATTTGATCACCGCTAAATACCTTTAGACTGTTGCGATAAGTGGTTGTTTTTTAATAATTATATTGTACTTTATTGTTCTTTGTTTTTCTAGTTTTATCTGATGTTTTATAAAATGAATTAAAATATTAAAGTTTAAATCATAATCTTTAATAATAATAAAAATAATAGTAATATGGCTTTATAATAAGATTTATATCATAATTTAAGATCAGCATAAATATTTTTTATTGAATAACAGCTGTTGAGTTTAGTGATCAAAACAGTTTTACGGTTTTTAAAAAGCTAAGAATTTAAAGAACAAAAGCATTTCCAGATATTGCAATTTGCGATCACTTAATTCGAGCCCTGCATACACACACACACACACACACACACACACACACACACACACACACACACACACACACATATATATATATAGATTATTAAATCATGTTATCTTCAATAAAGATAACATGAGTTAATAATCTTAATATACTGTTAAATACAATATTAATTGTAATATATTTTTGCAGATGATCACTTTGTATACTTAGCATCTGGAACAACAACTCAATAAGACCAACAAAAAAGTATTAATTTATATTGAACACCAGTGGCTGTGTTTTTCTGGAGAACACCAAATGCGATTTAAGCAAATTAATTAAAAAATATTGGTAAATTTTAAGTTGTGCTGTTTATGCTTTTGCATGCACTATTGTGTAATGTATAATATTTATTTACTTTGTCATATCTGTTGTTGATATGATCTTGATACATCCTGGATATAAATATGACTCAAATATAACCATGATTTATAATTTTGTAATATAATACATGATTTTTATTAAAAGTATACTTTTTTTTTTCATTTTTTAATTTCCTTGAAACAATATTACTAAACAAACAAATTTTCAGAAAACCTATCTTTTTTATTGTTATTATTTTCAATTTTTTAAACAAGATCAATTAACTGATTTTTTACTTTAGTTTAAAACTATAAATATTATAGTTAGAAAATAATAAAGTTTTGAAAAATGACATGTTAAATATACAAAAGTACTTTAAAAAGTTTTTTTAATTTTAAACTAAAGCTTAAAATTGTGTTATATATAACTTAACAAAACAAAACTTTTAAAAAGAAATCTTACTATAAAACCCATTTCTTAATATGATGAATAAAAAAAAATTGAAGAAAAATTACATGATAATTAGTATTATAAAGGTGAATGGAGCCACGTCGATCACCACAGATAAGATACATATTTTGTAAATGTTCCATAATTAATGCAGTAGTTACCCATCTTTGTCGTGAATATGGAATAACAAATTTGTAATGAGGTTTTAAAGAAGATAAGGAGAGTGAGTATAACACTGTTTCACCTTCTGGTCCACAAACTAATAAAAAAGTTTCTTTTGCAACTTTAAGCCAAAGCAGGTTGTATACTTTTCCATCAAATGCTGATATTTCAATAGGAGGATAACAATTGTCTAAGAATATAATAACTTCAAATCTTCATAACATAATAGTTGGTACAGTTAGTATGCATATATATATATATATATATATATATATATATATATATATATATATATATATATATATATATATTGATATATATAATTTAGATCAGCATTTGCTGACTTTTTTTTGTTTACTTCTTTTACTAATTTTAACTTATAAAAGTCTTTAATAAAATTTTTTCATTCTTATCAACTTTTATAATCATACTTTTTACCTAAAAATAAGACCTTTATAACTCCATACAAATTACCAGCGGCAACCATTTGGTCAAGCAAAGCTACGCAACTGTACGAACAATATCTTTTATCTGTATCAATAAGAATCCATTCATGTAGAGGTTGTATGTATTTGTAGAACTTCCTCAAAATTAAGTTAAATGTTTTTAATAATTTCCTTGCAACATTTTATAAAAGAAAATTTTAATTACTCTCACAATATATAAACATACCCTTGATTAGTTAATATTAGACAACAAGTTTCATCGAGTATTTTCACATGACGAGGAAAATCATTATCTTCAGAACAGTTCAAAGTTGGCAATTCAATCAAGTTTTTTTCTGGAAGATTTAAAATTATGCCATTATCAAACTTTATAGAATTTATTGAAGAAAAAAGTTTATAAAATAATACTTAGCAAAGGCTCATGTTGCAAACATAGCATTCTGATGGACCCATCTCCCCCTCCAGTAATAACCAATCCAGGAGAAACAGATAGGCTCCAAATACTTTTTCCTAAATAATTTTTTAGATTTAATAGAACTGTATGTCTTAAAAAAAAATGTAACACAAAATCATTTATTTGTTTTTCATTATCTATACCTTTATGAATGTTTAGCTTCTTTTCAATTAGACCTTCTTTATTCCACAAGAGACAAACAGCATCTTCACCAATACTAACAATATTATCTAAAAGATACTGTGCATCCCATACACGAGCTGAGTGGCCATACATAATTCTTAAACAATTCTGATTTTCAATATTCCAGAGCCGTATGCTTCGATCATCTGATACTGATAAAAGTTGTTTTTTATTTTCATGAAAGCGAACACGAAATATAACACCCTAAAATAAAAAACAACAACAATAAACTATTTGTTTAATAACCATTTCATTGTTAAAAACTTTACTAAAGAGAGATCTATATAATTTACTTTTCTTTACCTCATGTCCTGAAAACGTTTTGTAAGTGTCCTCATAATAATGATCATCCAGATTATGTTTAACTTTCCATACTAAAACATTGTTAAAAACTGTACCAACACCTACATAAATTTCATAGTCTATCTCTGAAAATGTTGCTGAGTATCTAATGGTATGTGTTAATTAAACTTTTGAAATAAAAGTTATTAATTTAACCTAAAATAATTATTTAGTTATGTAATTTGCAGCATTTCAAAAAAAAAATATTCATTTATTAACAAACTTTATTACAAGAAAAGAGTCATCAAAGTGAAAAGTGACCAAAGTGAAAAGTGATCATAGTGAAAAGTGATCATAGTGAAAAGTGATCATAGTGAAAAGTGATCAAAGTGAAAAGTGATCAAAATGAAAAGTGATCAGAGTGAAAAGTGATCAAAGTAAAAAGTGATCATAGTGAAAAGTGATCATAGTGAAAAGTGATCAAAGTGAAAAGTGATCATAGTGAAAAGTGATCAAAGTGAAAAGTGATCATAGTGAAAAGTGATCATAGTGAAAAGTGATCATAGTGAAAAATGATCATAGTGAAAAGTGATCATAGTGAAAAGTGATCAAAGTGAAAAGTGATCAAAATGAAAAGTGATCAAAGTGAAAAGTGATCATAGTGAAAAGTGATCATAGTGAAAAGTGATCAAAGTGAAAAGTGATCAAAATGAAAAGTGATCAAAGTGAAAAGTGATCATAGTGAAAAGTGATCAAAGTGAAAAGTGATCATAGTGAAAAGTGATCATAGTGAAAAGTGATCATAGTGAAAAGTTAAGTAAAAAGTCATTAAAGTAAAATGTCAATAAAGTAAAGAGTCATACAAGTGGTCTCAAAGTCAAGTCATGAAAATGAAGAGTCAACAAAAAAAAAAAAAAAAAGTAATTAAAAAAGAGTCATTAATGTTAAAAAGATATGAAAAAAAATTTCAATTAAAGATAAAATTAAGATATTTGAAAGCCCACAATAAAAACTACAAAAAAACTTAGCTGCATAGACCAATTATTTTATATAAAAAGATAAAAAGATACAAAATGCATTGCTCAGAACAACTTGAAACTAATTTAGTTGTATTTGATTCGAAACTCCATAGAAGAACAGTGTTATGAGCAGATATTAATAAAATCTGGTTTTGTGTTACCCAAAAACCATCCCACATCCAAGCATTGAAATACTTTTCCAAGCTTTGTAAAGTAACACTAAAAAAAAGTTACTGGATAATTTTAAAAATGTTACTTAAACAATATATAATATTATATATATATATATATATATATATATATATATATATATATATATATATATATATATATATATATATATATATATTATTGTAACAAATAATCGTTGAACTTAACAACTTAAATCCTGAAAAACTCCTCACCATAATTTTATTCATTTTATAAACAATCCATACAAATAAACCCTTTTCCACCACAAGATTTTTTGAAATCTTTATAAAATTCCATAAAAAATAAACCCTCTTAATTCTTAAGTTATTTTTAAAAATATCCACACAATCAAATAAAATAAGTAAAATATACTATTCAAAATTGAGACCAAAACGAATGCGGTAGCCATATTTAAAACTTTGAAACAAAACATTAAGTAGACACTAAGTAGTTCAGTTAAATAGTAATTGTAATAATAATAAAAATAATAATAATAATTACAAATTACAGTATAACTCTAATAATTTTATTTAATATATAACATAAAAAACATACATTAAACCATTGTTGTTTTCAAGAATCAAAAAACATATTGAACTTTTGCCAGCAAGAGCAACAAAGCAGTTTTCCAAATGTTGACTTTCTAAAAAATGAAAAACTTTAACTAAGCATAAACAAAGTCAACTAAGCATCAACAATGTCAACTAAGCCTCAACAATGTCAACTAAGCCTCAACAATGTCAACTAAGCATCAAAAATGTTGATTGAAATTTCAACTTTGCATCAACAATGTCAAATAAAATTTCAACTAATCAACTATGTCAAATAAAATTGTTGCAAACTCATTACTGAAATATGAAAACCAAATATTAATTTGTAGAATTTTTAAAACAATACACAAATTAGTATTCAAAATTAAATGTATTTAAAAATATAAAACAAAATACACAAAATTGTAAAATGTAACATGAATAATAGCTATAACGAAAAAAAAAAAAAATTCAACTTGTTCTAACAACAACAACAAAAAATGTTTTAACTTTTCTTTCTATTATTTTCCAAATGTTTATCTTGTTTCTTATTTTATTTGTTAAAACTATAGAATTTACAAACTTTTAAAATTTGAATGTTAAACTTTGAAACAATTTTTGCAATTAAAAAAGAGTCAATTCATGCCAAATGCTTAAATATTTTAGAGTTTCATGGATCATGCCAGATTTTGATGAAATTGGTTGTTTATATTGATGCAAAAAGGAAATCAAAACAAATCAAAAAATAATTTGCAAATATATAAATTTGATTTTTGATCAGAAATATATGTTAAGTTAGCAATTTAAGAAGTGACAAGATATGTTTTTTTTTTAGTTTTTACTGATAAGATGCAATAAAATAAAAAACTCGGAAGTCTTGAAAATTATGTTAGCTAAAACTTAAAAATTTATCTTTACATCAAACTACCTACAACCTAAGATCAACACTACTTTTAATAATTTTTTTTCAGTTGCAAGATCAAGATATTGAAATTAGCACAAAATTTATCAATATAATAAAAATAAAATATTAGAGTAATAGAGTAAATCAAGTACATCAGTACTTGAGTTTGTGTTATATGTATTGTAATACTATATATATATATATATATATATATATATATATATTATATATATATATATATATATATATATATATATATATATATATATATATATATATATATATATATATATATATATATATATATTTGTTTGATAAATCGGAATTGATTTCTAAATGCAGGCATGAAAATAAGTTTTTCCTAAAAAACTATAGAAATAAGTGAGCTCAAAAAATAATTATATTAAATTCCCTTTTTCAAAATATTTAAAAAAAAAAAAGCAGAAGTAAAAAATTCTAAAGAATACTTTTTATAATAGTGTCCACAAAAAAGTAAAAATGTATAGACATTTATACTAAGGAACATACATTACAGGAAATCATAAATGCTAAGACATTTATGATTTCCTGTAATTTAATTTTTGGTATAAATTAAAGTTTTATTTATTTGAACATTCATTTCTGATGAGTCTTAATTGATAAAACAGTGTAAAATGAAAAAAGTTTGATAAATGATTTTCTACTTTATTATAGAGCACTTTGTTTTGTAGAATCTGTTTCGTAGAATCGTTTTGAAAAAAATTTTATCTGATATAATCTAAAATTATATAAGATAAAATATATTTTATAATCAGTACTAGAACGAATCATAAATTAAGCTTGAATTAAACTAACCCCTGTCTGAGGCATGAAGTGTCTTTATGTGCACATTAAACATATGCATATAAAAAATATTATGTCATTGACTTTATAAGAACATTTAAATAGTAAAAAGATATAAAAAATATATATATATAAAATAGTAAAATTTATAACTAGCTTATAATGTAAAAATAAAAAGTAAGACTTTTATTATAATATTCACTCCAACCCCTCATCTATTTCCCAACTATTTAAAACGTATTATGATTTTCTTCAGATATTTCCACAATGTTGCTCAAAAATCATTTTACATCAAAAATACATGCTTCACAAACATGGTGAAAGAGAAGCAAATAGCATTGAATGGATCTGCTGTATAGTCCAAATAAATCACCAAGAGTTCAGCTTTTTGAAACATTCAATTCATAACTTTAACATGTATATGAAAGATCTTAGAGTAAAGGACTGGCCTTATAATGAAAAATTGTTTTTAATTTCAACAAGCACTTGAAGTAAGGAAATGGGCAACAATGCTTGGAGAGAAAAACTTTTCCTTGTGAAGACTATTTAGAAATATATATATATATATATATATATATATATATATATATATATATATATATATATATATATATATATATATATATATATATATTTTCAGTGGACATATTAAAAGAGGTTTCCATATTTGTATACTGGTTCTTATCATTAACTGCAAGATACCAAAAGCCATTTATTATCCAAAATATTTCTATTTCTTTTATCTGATGAGAAAGTTTAAAGCAATTGAAGGTTCAGAAGAAACTATCAAGTTTAGCATTTTTCATTGGCAAAAAGTCATATTAACTTTTTCATCTGTTGCAGGAAGTCTGCTAACATTTTAAGGTGGATTTCCCTGATTTTCCCATGATATTTCCCTAATCCACTACTTGTTTTTCAAATTTAATCTTAAGTTACCCAAATTCAACTTCAGCAAAATTTGGATTCTTTTATAAAAATGCTTTTTAATTGTAAAAATATTAACAATAATAAAACCAATATCAATAAATGATCCTAAATTCTTATTTTTTGGTTTACAATGTTTTTAGATGCAATCTCATCGATGGTAAAAAGCTCCATAAGAAATTGAAAAAAAAGACTGCCCTAGTCTGTCATATATAAAAACTTTTGTTAATTTATAAATTGCTAAATTTCAATATTGAACCATTAACCAGATTTAGATTTACAAATGATTACTTAAGTTTTTTAGGCTGCCAATATGGATAAAATGTGACATTAATAAGTTTAATGTCAATGTTTTACAAAAGAAAATCTAGTGTTGTTCATAATAAAAAAATTAAAAGATTTTGGAAAAAAAAAATTTTTTTAAATATAGAACTTTAAAGTATGAACAAAACCTGTTTTTTCTACTGAATTTTTCATTTTTTTAGAAAAATTAAAAATGAAAAGTGATTAAATAATTAAAAAAAAGAAGCAGAAAACACACTACAAAAAACTTACGACAAAATTTATAAATTCTAGATTTGCTAAGTAACTTTATGGAATAAATTTTCTCATTTGTTCTTCTGGAATAGATTATAAGCATTGATCCTTGACCTACAAAAAAACCAAACAAACATTTAAAATTAATAAACTAATGCTATATTAATTCTACAATATTATTTTAACAACAAACCTGCTACATGAATTCATTTTTAACTAATATTTTTAACTTTAACTTTTAACATTACCTGACAAAATTAAATCTTTGTACAAATGTAAAGCAGTAACAGGACATTTTAAAGTAGATTCCATTTATCGCTAAAAATCAAATAATCAAATAAAATCATCGCTAAAAATCAAATATATATATAATAAATAAAATAATTTTAGTTTTTGCTTCTGTAGAAAGTTTAAATTTCCAAAATATTCAAATTTAAGAAAACCATTTTCAAAAGAAGTTGTCTTAATTAGTTTTTAATAACTAATTTTTTGTAAGCATTACAATATTTGTATTACTAATAATGTTTGGATATATAATACTTTATATATATATATTATGTTATACAATATTAGGAATATTGTATAACTAATACTATTGTTTACTATATATTAATATAACTGCTTTGCTCATTATTAAGCTTTTTTTTAATGCATTTATTTCTAAACTTTTTCTGAATTAGGGATCGTCCATAAATTACGTAACGCAAACTTTCACAATAAACAAAACAAAAAAAGATCAGTTTTCCCTCGCAGAGTCTTAATCTAAATCAAAATAGCCCATTAAGTTTAATGAAAATTTATATCTTCTACTTCTGTTTTTTAATTATATATCGCATTGCGTAATTTATGGACAATACCTTATCTACATTTTCTACTTAATTTGTTATACTACTTAACTGTATATATAATAATTGATTATGGTCCACTTTACAACCCCACTCTTCCAATATCTTCTCATTTTATTTATTCTTACTCATTTTCTTTCCCACTTATTCATCAATTTTCTCTCCTTATTTTTTTTTTTAATCCTTCTTACTGGACATATTACTGGAAATTATATTACCTCTTGAAAAAAAAAGTTAATTCTCTACATCTTTAATTAGAAATTAATTAAAATTTATTGTGTAAATCTTTCTAAGCCATGAATGCTGAAATGGTAATTAATATGGCTGTAAAGTTTCCATGAGGCATTTGTTATAATTCTGTATCAAGTAATCAAAAGCTATACAATATGAGTCTTGCAAATAAGTGGATCCACATAAGAAGCTACAACTCTTTAATAACTAGCTATTGGTACTGTTCCTTTTGGTTAAAAAATACTCTACCCTTTTCATCTCTGACAGATAATGATTTAAAGGTCAATATAAATAATGCAACCAACTTTTCAAATAATTTATTTTATAAAACACCATTTAACTTGAAAAATCTTTTTTTTTAAATTAAATAAACTTAATAATGATAATATAAATTATAATTGTCAAAAACCATGATACATATTAGTGTAAACTCAAAAACCTTTTTGTATGCAAATATATCATCCTTGATATATTATTGAGGACCTTGACAACAAACCAAATATCATTGCTATATCTGAAACTTGCCTAAATCACGATAAAACACTTAGAACTTTGTTACCAAATATATTAACATTGTTTGTTCTGTAGCAGACTCCAATCAGTAGATTGTCATTTTGTAAACCAGTTATGCTACACTATATATTCTCAGGATAGTTAGACTTAGGCTGATCATGCCTAAAAAGTATGTAATTAGCTAATTCATGTTTAGAGTCCAATACACTTTCTGTAGACCAACTTGCAGTTATCCCAATATTATCTGGTTGTAAAGTACACACAGTTGCTTGGAATTCACTCATTTTATTAATCAAACTTCTTGCATTCAGGTACAAACATACTAACAATGATTCATGAATACAATCTGATAACAGGGCTTCATTATTTTGGTCAATTTTATTTGTTCAAACTCTATGAATTATATATTTCCCCAATATTTCTTTAGCCTTATGATTTTCATTTGTTCTGGTCTGTCTCTTAACACATGTATCCATTCCCTAAAATTTCTTTTGCTGTTTTTCCTTCGCCTCAGCAACAAGAATTATGAGATCTTCTCTTACTTTTATTATCAAACCATGAGCCACTTTGATTGACTTATACTTAGTATCTGCATTTTTAATTTTACTTAAATTCTCTATCACAAGGTTTTTTTGATATTGATTTCCTAGTTTTACTAATATTGGTCTTGAATGATCTCTAACGCATTATCATCTTTTTTACCAAGCTGGATCACTTTAATTATATCTTCTTTAACAATATCTGAACTAATTACACTAAAATTTTCAAGGCAAAGTTTCTTGTCTTCTTGGTATCGTTCATCAGCTGAGGTGCTGTTACTTTCTGGTACTCTAAATAGTATTATGTTGTTTCTACAAATTTCCTCATTCTGTATTTCATCAGCTTTCTTTTGAACTTGTAGTAGAACATTTTGCATCTAGTCAACAACTATTGCTCTGATCTTTAGTTCATTATCTAGCTGCTGAGAAATAACTTCAGACCATTTTTTCTCTTGATACTTGATGCTTTTGTCAATTTGAATGTCTGTTTTTTGGAATATTTTAGAGTTTAATTCTTTTTGAATGTAGTTTATTTTTTTATCAAATGTTTCTAGTTGAATAGAAACTTCTAGAAAACATTTATCATCTGTCTCCTTTTATTCCTTCTTCCATATGTTTGATAAGTGATAGCTCAAAACCTTCAACTTTGTCTTGTAATTTTCATAATTAGTTTATCTGCATCAGAGTTAGAACCTTTACAGAATCAATGCGTCTGGTCATTCAAACTAATAACTTCATAGAACTTATTTGTTATCCCTACACACTTACAGTGTTGCCACTTTTCGCAGATTTCACACTGTATAGCGTCTTTGCTACCTACATTCTTGTCACAAACACCACACTCATTTTTTCTCGCAAAAACTTTGTCTTTATCTTTAACTTCACTTATTGAAGCTTTAAGGATTTTTTTAGCAGTCACCATTTCCACTTTTTTGATTTCACAATCCTTAATGACAGGAAGGATACCACCTTTTAAAATAGTGGATTACCTCCTTTTTGTGAACTTTCTCAATATGTTAGCTTTTTACACAGGGACTAAAAAGTTTCGATATGTGTTTTTTTCAGCTATAACTGAAACCATACAAAATGTATCATTTTGCTGATGGCAACAAAATCAAATACATCCTTAAATGTCAAAAAAACTGAATTAAACTCTTTAAACCTCAGAAAAAAAAAATTAAAAAGAGTTTATTCTTGATAAAAATATTAATGAACGTAAAAGAGTTTATTCTTGATAAAAATATTAATGAACTCTTTGCAATGCAACTGTTTTCTTTTAGTTAATCTCTTTGGTTAAGTTTTTATATATATATTTCTTTATTTCTTCTTAAATATTTGTAGCAGATAAAAAAACTCAGCACTTCCTTAATTTAAATGCTGCCATGCTTCTGAACTCTTATTTTTATTATTTCATGATTAACTTTGCTCCTGCTCCTTTCCTCTTTTTTCTCTTGTAATTTTATGGTAATTATTTTTGCTATTAGTACTATTGTTATTATCATCATTTTTATTTTTTTAATTACTATTTACAATATCACTATTAACTACAATGCCTTTATTTTATTAATATAAAAAAATCATTTTTAAAATATACATATATACTGTTTCATTTTACTGCTATCATTATTATTATTATTACTATTATTGTTATTATTTATTATTATTATTGTTTTACAATAATTGTTTATCATTTTAGGTATGTGTATATATATATATATATATATATATATATATATATATATATATATATATATATATATATATATATATATAAAACTCATAAGTGAAATACAAATGAATACACTAGCATTCACTCTAAATACATTGTAAGAAGATCAATAATCATTGTTTTTCTGAACTTAATAAAAAATATTTTGTAAACTTAATTAAAAAAAAGATCTTTCAGTAATAACTCAAGAAATGTAGTTGTTGTTCAAATGTTAATACTTTATATATGGTGAATACTGATCTTTAAATTAACCTAACTTACATTTACTTTTTTGTTTTAAAAACTTCTTGTACAAAAGCAATGGAACTTTGAATTTTTTCTTTGGCATTAGGAACTTCTTGAAAATTTTGTTCAGCATACACCCCTGTAAGTGTACCTGCTAGAAGGCCAAGAATAAAACGCTTGCTTATATGTGACACTAGTACACCAGCAAGAAATCCTTTAAGAAAAGATATTGGAGTAGGCTGTTTTTTTTTGTCTACATCAGACATTATTCAATATTTACGTTATTTTAATTTTTGGTTTAGAAGATTTTATCTTGAAACCAACTGCGATCATAAAAATAAAATGCGACACTCTAGAAAAAAATTTCTTTTTACAATAAAGACGGTTAATTGATTGACGGAAGATAGCAGATTGACGCAAGCAAAAAAATCTCGAGCGTGAGAGAAAACTCAATACAGTTGATAGCATCAATATTGGGGTCACCTTCTATTCTTAATAGTTAACGATAGCACAGTGTATCGCTTCATACAAGCTAGGTGGACGAAAATATATTGCATTTGTTATTTCATTCCTAAGAATGTAGTTAACAATATTTTGGTGTTTTAATGATTAGTTATGTAGTAGGGTAGCCTGGGGAGGCATGAAGGGCAATTATCCCGCGCGTTTAAGCTTAAAGGGGCGCCAAAAAGTCAATTTTACTATAAAAAGTTTTTTTTTTAATTTTGTTGTAAAAAAGGCGATATTTTAATTACTTTTAAGTTTTTAAAAATTTTTGTCTTAAAAAGATAATTAAGTAATAAAAATAAATACTAAATTTTAACACATAAATAATGTAATAAAATTTTGCCAAAAAATAAAAATATACTCTCTACAAATATACAAAATATAAAAATATACTCACTACACTACGTAAAATAAAAAAATATTTTATTAATAACTAAATATTATCGGATGAATCATTGTTATTTTCACTACCCGATGAATCGAACTCTAAATAATCTTCATCGTCACTCAATTCTATTTTCAACAAGCTGTGGTGGTATTATAGGTGGGATAATTAAATTCAAAACTTCCAACGGTAGTTTACCAGTTTTCTTACTTGATAATTCTCTGTGTGAGTTGATGACAGGATCTGATGTTACCAAAAGCATATTGAGCAAATCTATATTTGTGCAAATACGTGAATTTTTTCTTGTATGGTGTTCGCGGAATCGACGAAAATCTTTCTTACGAGCTTCTTGAGACTCTTCTGACAGTTGTCCTATTGGAAGAAGGCATGTTTTTATAACATCCGTGCTATGTACAAGTATTTTGTGCACAGTAACAGGCATATAGTACCACGTATACAGATTAATATAAAGAGTTTTGGTTTCAGAACAAAGCTTTTCAAATTCATAATAGTTAATATCATAGCCAGAGGAAAGTGTTCTTAATAAAATACTGAAATTTTCAACGAAATTTATGTCTAAACCCGTAAACTCGCCACTCAACTCTGGCTTCATAAAAAACCTGCGAGCTGTGTTTCCATCATTTGTATTCCCAAAGCCAGGTTTTGTTTTATCTACAATAAAGCCCATACGCTTTTTAAATTTTTGTTTGATATCTTCTGAACGTTTTTGGACACTAGATTTATCTTCATCGCTTCTAACTTGCCACTTTTTTATATCTAAACGATAGCTAATGTGTAGCAAGCACTCAAAAAAAAGGAATCCACGCATGCAAAGTAGAAAGACCAAAACCGTAATGTTCTTTTTTAATAACTAAGTCTTTTAGTTCACCGTTCATCATTTTAGGAGTCGCACCACATATGTAACATTTTTGTTGGAAACTTGTGTCAGTCAAGGCATTGCAAACTTTTCCATCTTTCAATAATAGTATTAGGTCGTTTTTAACAGTAATTTGAGATTCGTTGAGTCTTATAAATGTTAGAACAAGTTGAGAAACTTCTTTTAAAACTTGATTAGTTTCTGTTGTAGTTAAAAGATTTGTTTCTTTTGAAAAAATAAATTTAATTAGTCGGCAATAAATAATATATGCCCTGCCTTTAAAGACCACTTTCTCGTTTGTTTATAAGAATGATTTGTACATTTAGAGTCAATGTAATAAGCTAATGCCTCGTCACGATTTAACTGCCTGCCACTACAAATAAAGTCTTTCGATTTAATTTTTTCTGATGATTCCAGAATTTTTCAAATAACTCCATTCTTCAAATAACTCCATTTTCGAAAAAGAGCGCACATGATCTAAATGAAATTTAATAACAAAAAATTGTGGATTTATGTGGTGAAAATTTTTTCTTTGTTGTACACCTTAGGACTTTAGCTATATACTATTAATAAATTAGCTTGGATACATATGGATACAAAAAGTTGTATAAATTTAAAAATTAAAAACCAAAAAATATTTCATAATTTTAACCCAGTTTTTAAACCACATTTTAACACATATTGCTTAACTTTTAAATAAAATACTTAATGTAATTAAATAGTACTAACCCTCAATAGGGGCATTCCACGTCAAGTGGAACCACTTTTTGGTCAAATTCAACATCACCGACTCGAATTTTGATGAAAATTGGCTCACATGTTGGGCATATGGACAGAAGAAAAACATGTAAATTTTTTTGACTTAGGTCAATTATTTTTTGAGATATGACCTTTCAAAGTTTAGATCTTTTCACTTGACCTTGGTTATTTAAAACGTCATAACTTTTTTGATATTATATTTAGGAAGTTGATTTTGGTGGCAAACAAAAGCTCTTGCATAGACGAACAACTTTGTGTCTATACAAAAAAGTGATAAGTTCAATAAAAAAAAAGTTGTTGGTCATTTGGTCATTTGACCTTTGACCCTGGTCGATGGCAAAGGTCAAAAGTCATAATTTTTTTTTTTACAGGTTGCTTTTTTTATTGTGGATGTCCCCTGAAAAAATCTTTTTGGGATTCCCATAAACAGCTTTGGAAATAATATTGAAGTATAAGTAGGTTCTAAAAATTTAATATTTATCGGACTTACAAATGCGATATTTTGAGGTCATTTTCTGTAAATAGCCTATTGGAAATATATATTATTAACTATTTCCTTTTTTTTCTTTTATTTTCTAGGTTGTAATTTAATTACTAGTACTATAAACACATACTAAGTCAGTATTAAGTTATATGAGGCTTAAAGCTATATATATTTATATTAAAATAATCAATTCATTTGCATTGAATTAGTCATCAAAAGACAACTTAGGAATTAGTTTTTAGCAACTTTCAAATTAAATTTAGGTTAAAAATGGCATTTCAAGCACAAGTAAAAGAGTTAAAGAAGAGACAACACTATTATTATAATCCTTTCCAACACCATAAGAAAAAACAATATAAAACATTGAGGGTAGCTACTAGTCGGCAAGTAGCTATGTATCTCTCAAAACTAATGGCTGGAGCAAAATTATGTGATACTTGCCGAAAGAGGATCACTGGCTTACCTTCCGAAATAGGATTATGTGATGATAAAAATTCTGCAAATTGCAAAACAGAGTCAGATTCTCAAGGCAGTTCTCGATCTCAAGATACTTGTAGTGACAAGGGAGATGAAAATTATCAGTGCCAGGAAGTAGAAATTTCTATTTTTAATAAATCCTTGTCGTTATTGGGTGAGCCACCCTTGGATAAACGCAAGTTACAAACTGTTAAAAGTTATATTCAGGAGAAAAAGAAAAAGCTTAAAAAACTTGTAAAAAGGAAGTTAGACCTTTTATCTACTAATTCAGATGCAATTGATACTTTAGAGGATGATGAATACGAAGCAACTAAAAAAAAAGTTTCCAACACATGTGCTGATGACATTGTTAAAGTGCATCAGGATAAGTATAAATCAACACAAAGTAAGAGTGAAAAGATCATGATTTTGACAATATTTGTTGCTCAATGGAGTAATCGAAAAGTGATGAGAGAATTTAATTGTTCGCATCGACTTGTATCTCAAGCAAAAGAAGTTTTAATAACTAAAGGTTTTTTATCAACCCCTAACCCAAAAAAAGGGAAATCACTACCTGTACATGTGAAAGATATGGTAAAAGAGTTTTATTAGTCTGACACTGTTAGCCGTGTAATGCCTGGAAAAAAAGATTTTCTATCTGTTATGGAAAATGGGGAAAGAAAACATATTCAGAAAAGATTAGTTTTAAGTAATTTGAAAGAAGTTTATAAATTATTTTCAGAAAAGTATCCAAATATCAGAATTGGGTTTTTAAAGTTTGCAGAGCTACGTCCAAAAGAATGTGTCTTTGCAGGAGCAAGTGGTACTCACTGTGTGTGTGTATGTACCATTCATCAAAATGTTAAACTCATGACAGTCGGATCACATATGGATGATTTACAACTAGAAGATGAACTAGAAACCCCATTAAGAACTACAAACATGCTTTGGCAACAATCCAATGCAATCCTTCCTTGCCAGCATGTCCTCTAGGCTAGTGTAAAAATTGCCCTGGAGTTGCTATGCTAAAGGAAAGGCTGTTGCAATGCTTTGAAATTAAAGGAGTTGAAGAAATTGAGTATAAACAGTGGACTACAACAAATAGGTCCCAGCTTCGAACCTTTATACAGTCCACTGATGAATTTATTGAAAGATTTTTAGGGAGTTTGAAAACACTTACTAGGCATGATTTTATTGCTCAAGAGCAGGCAAAATATTTAGACTGGAAGAAAAACAATTTATCAGATGGAGAATTTCTGGTTATCGGTGATTTTTCAGAAAATTATGCATTTATTATACAAGATGCGGCACAGGGATATCATTGGACAAATAATCAAGCAACTTTACATCCTTTTGTTTTCTATTATAAATATGAAGGAAATTTATGTCATGGAAGTTATGTGCTGCTTTTGGAATGTAATACTCATGACACAATTGCAGTTCATCTTTTTCAGCGTAAACTAATTAATTTTTTAAAAGTGAAATTTGAGGTATTAAAAATAACATATTTTAGTGATGGCTGTGCAGCACAATACAAAAACTGCAAGAACTTTATAAATCTGTGCTATTACAAAGAGGATTTTGGTATTCCAGCCGAATGGCATTTTTTTGCCACAAGTCATGGTAAGGGCCCTTGTGATGGAGTTGGAGGAACTGTTAAACGTGAAGCAGCAAAAGCAAGCTTACAACGTCCATACCATGACCAAATAATGACCACTTATCAATTGTATACTTTTGCTAAAGAAAATATCCATGGAATTTCCTTTGAATACTTCACTGCAAATGATTGGCAAATCGAATCCACAATATTAAAGGAAAGATTTTCGAATGCCAAAACGATTCCTGGTACCCAAAAACTTCATTGCTTTAAACCATTATCCACGAATGAACTTCAAGTACAAGATTATAGTTCCAGTTCTGTGTCTGGAATTTAAAAAATTACATCACAGAATGTTTGCCAGCTCAACTTCAGTTCAATTACTGGTTACATGGTTGTAGAGTATAATGAACATTAGTGGATAGGTTGTGTGTTGCAAAGCAATCCAGAAAAAAGAGAAATAACCACGAACTTTCTTTATCCTCATGGTCCAAGTCAACTTTTCTCCTTCAGAGATCCTCTAGATATTTTTACCGTTGATTTGAATGATCTTTTGCTAGCAGTCGAACCCAAAACTACAACTGGTTGGTCATACTTCATTACTTCTAAAGAGTCTGAAGAAGCAACCAAAGCACTTAACTTGCATCATCATTAACTATTATAGCTTTTTTAATTTATTATTAGCAAATATGTATTGCAATGGTAATGGTGTAAATATTATCCTGCATTCAGTACTGTACTGCTATGCTAGTACAGTACTGAATATGCTATATATATATATATATATATATATATATATATATATATATATATATATATATATATATATATATATATATATATATATATATATATATATATATATATATATATATATATATATATATATATATATATATATATATATATGGGCCAAGTATCACCAAATCATAGCATATTGGTATATGGTAGCTATTATATAACCTAGGGCCTACATTCAATAAATTACCTTAAATACTGTATAATTTTAAGGTATTTAAATATTAAATTTTTAGAACCTACTTATACTTTAATATTATTTCCAAGTTGTTTATGGGAATCCCAAAAAGATTTTTTCAGTGGACATCCACAATAAAAAAAGCAGTCTGTAAAAAAAAAATTATGACTTTTGACCTTTGCCATCGACCAGGGTCAAAGGTCAAATGACCAAATGACCAATAACATTTTTTTTATTGAACTTGTCATTTTTTTGTATAGACACAAAGTTGTTCGTCTATGCAAGAGCTTCTGTTTGCCACCAAAATCAACTTTCTTAGTATAATAGCAAAATAGTTATGACGTTTTAAATAACCAAGGTCAAGTGAAAAGATCTAAACTTTAAAAGGTCATATCTCAAAAAATAATTGACCTAAGTCAAAAAAATTTACATGTTTTTCTTCTGTCCATATGCCCAACATGTGAGCCAATTTTCATCAAAATCCGAGTCGGTTATGTCAGATGGGTGGTTCCACTTGACGTGGAATGCCCCAAAAGTAAAATCCATTGCTGCATTAAAATGATTGCTTTCTTTAATTCTTGTTTAATGTTAATGCAACCATTGTAAATTTTTAATTAATTTTTTTCAAAAACGAAATTACATTTTAATGCCTTTTTAATTGCTTAAGACTCATTGCTCTGGAATGTTTTATTAACGCCATAAGTTATTACTAATGTAGGACTGTTATGGTGAAAATATTATCAATTAGTCGATTTCTTTATATGACTTTTATCCACCTAGCTTGTATGAAGCGATACACTGTGGATTGTAGTCAGGTCCGTACCGTGAAAATTGTTAGGCGGAGATGTTTTTGAAATAAGTTAATAATATCAAATTTAGTATTTGTATACTCCAGCAATACAGTAATACAGTAATGGAATTGAAAGATCGTTGTGTTATTTGTCAATGCACTATGAATAGAAAGTCTGTTATTAAATAGAATCCGTGCAAGCATTTATTTCACCAAATTTGTTTACAATCACTTCTGTAACAACCAGAACCACCTTGTCCAATTTGTAGACATGAAATACATGCAACTGAACAAGTTGAAAGAAAATATTATGTTTTGTCTTCATCGAACGATAGAAGAAGAGTAATTGAATGTGCTGAGCGAAACGATGATTGCGTGACTCTGGCTCAAATTTTAGGTGTCAAATATAAGACAGCATACAATTGGGTCCGCAGTGGAAATTTAAATTTTATTGGAAGAGGTGGTTTTAAACCAAAAAAATTAACCGATGATCAAATCGAAGAAACACTAACATGGATTGAAAGTGACTGTCAGTTGACATTGTTGGCCATTAAAACAAAGATATTAAGACAATTTAATATTAGCGTCAGCACAACCACAATTGGCAATTACTTCAAAGGCAGACTATTTTCATTTAAAAAAGTGCACAAGAAGCCTACTACAATGAATAGTAATGAAAACAAACAAAAAAGATCTGAATATGTTAGAAACATTAACGAACACATTACAAATGGTCATCAGATAGTTTGGTTGGATGAAACAAATTTTAATCTTTTTGTAGAAAAACGCAAGGACATGCCAAACAGGGGGAAAGAGCAATAATGAAATTACTTTGTTCAAAAGGTGCAAAAATACATTTGATTGCAGCTATATCAACAACAAATATTGTCATGATGGAAACTCGCAGAGGATCATTTAAAACAGATTTTTGTAACGAGTTGATGTTGGCTTTGTTTAACCAGTGGGTTACATCCGGGAATCGTTTGGAGGATTTGGTTGTCGTAATAGACAATGCTCCATGTCACACTCGTTTGGAAAAGGTGTTTGAAAATTCACCGGCTCAGTTGTTACGATTAGGACCCTACAGCCCAATGTTAAACCCAGTGGAAGCTATCTGGTCCAAAATAAAAATAAACGTTAAAAATGTTATTCGCATTCCACCTGTATTCGGTGCTGGGGTTTTGGAACAACGAATGCAGTATTTAGAAAGAATTGTTACTGCCGTGAAAAAATACAATAGTGGGAGGTGATTGTACACGCGCTGTACAATATACGACCAAGCATTACGCAATGATTTTAAATATGGAAGACGTTTAAGTTGGCGCTCAACTGATTATTGCAATGATTTTTAATGACGTTGTTTAATTTAAATTTTAAATTTTAATGTAAATAAATTATTTGTGTTTTATTTATTATTCATCTGAAATCTCAATGAAATTTTTCACAAACAAAAATAAAAGAAAGTTTTAATTGACACCCAATAGGATTTTTTCAGTTACCGACTAAACGTCAAATGCCTTTGTCATGACTTTTTATATTTTATTGATATTATATTATTTCAAGCCTTAAATTATAAAGTATATTAGGACTACAAAATACAAAGAACTTTGTATTCTTTATATTTTCTCAATTACAACTTTTATCTTCTCAATTACATCTTAAGATTTCTTATTTACAACTTTCATGTTCTCAATTACATCTTACGTTTCTTAATTTCAACTTTCATCTTCCTATTTACATCTTACGTTTCTTAATTACAAATTTCAAGTTCTCAATTACATCTTGAAAAGGTGTAGAAAAGATGGTGCTGATATTGAGCTAATCAATTATTGTAGATAGTTGATCTACAATAAACCTTTTATTTATGTTTGAAAGAAAGTTTGATACAAAATCAGCCGTTATACTTTCATTAACTAAAATATATTATTTAATTCTTGGATATCAACTAATCCAAGGATTATCCACATTATTTTTAGATATATTTAGGCATGGCTTTGCTTTATGTAAAATCTTTATAGATTTGGGTATGTCTTTGCTTTATGTAAAATTTGTTTATTTGGTTTGTAATAGTTGTCTTAACATACCAGAAGCACAATGTAATTAATTGAGCTTTAAATGAATGAACTCTTCCACAAGCTCCCACACACACTAAAAAAAAAAGGTAGAAATTTCTACCTTAGGGTAGGAT
Organism: Hydra vulgaris; assembly: GCF_038396675.1. Lineage (NCBI taxonomy): Eukaryota > Metazoa > Cnidaria > Hydrozoa > Anthoathecata > Hydridae > Hydra > Hydra vulgaris. The sequence goes on from NC_088922.1 coordinate 35,344,144, forward strand.
ATGTGATATACCCTTAGTAAGGTATAATTTTCTACCTTTTAAGGTAGAAAATTATATTAAAAACAATTATTTGTCATACAATTTTCTAACTCAAAGGTATAATTTTCTACCTTATAAGGTAGAAAATTATACCTTACTAAGGGTATATCACATATCCTACCTTAACTAAAAATTTCTACCTTTAGTTTTTAGTGTGCATAACAAATCTCTCACAAGCTGAGGAATACTTGGGTAACTAAACTTTATAAAATGTTCTACTTTTCAAGTCTTTCAGTCTTTTCAGGCATATCACACAAAGCTATATACAAATATACAAGCATTTTAACATCATAAACCAAATTGTTAGCAAGTATCAGGATTTCAAAAATTGGGTTACTTGCCAATCAATAAGATCAATATTTTTCTTGAAAAGTTGGATTTATGGTATTGAGAATGATTTGAAAACATATTGTTCACTTATTACCTGATAACAAGCCCTCATATATATTTTTTTTTTGATCAAGAGCATATAAACAAAACAATATTTTATGAAAATGCAGGCAAAGACATACTTATGAACGGTAATGTACTCGATAAGTCGACTATCCTTTATCTAGGATTAACTCTTACTTCAGATCTTTCTTGGAAACTATATACCAAATCCATTGCAAAATAAGCATCTGCTAAGGTTGCATCTCTTTATCGTGCTAGCCACTTTCTTACTCAGGATTCTATTCTTTAACACTATAAATCTTAAATCCGTCCTTGTATGGAACATTGCTGCTTTATCTAGGGCGGATCTTCCAATGATGCTCTTTATCTTTTAGACAAGGTGCAAAAACGCATTGTAAGCATAGTTGGACCTGCACTTGCAGCCAACCTCCAACCATTATCACTTCGTCGTAATGTTACTTCTCTTTCAATTTTCTACAAATATTATAATGGGCACTGCTCTAAAGAGCTTGCGTCTCTTGTGCCATCTACTAAAATTGATTCTCGTAATACGTGTCACTCATTAAAGTCTCATCTTTTTATTGTGACTGTTCCTAAGTGCTCCTAAAGTTCTTATTCATCTAGTTTTTTTTCTCGAACATTAGTTTTTTGGAATTCGCTTCCTTTTTATCCTGATTCTTATTATTTGTAATGTTCTTAGTCGTCTGTTAATCGTTATTTTACTTTATAAACTTCATCTCTTCTCTTCTAGTAACTTCCAACTCTAAAAGTGGTTTCTTGCAGCCTCGTTGGAAGTGAAGATGTTAAAAAAAATATGGCTGTAAATATATATGATATATACAAGCCTTAAACAGTAAATATATATATGGCTTGTATTTTAAAATAACAAACAGTTTTTTTAAATATTGTTAACGTGATATTGCACGCATAAGTTTTTTTTTACTATTAGGAAAAAACATTAGGGTTAGGCTTATTGCTAATAGGTAGTGTTCTACTGGTATAACTTTTTAGGGACTTTTTTCGTGCGACAAAACATAATTTTCAAGGAGTATTTATATATACAGGGCCGTCCCGAACGGGGGGTGTAGGAGGTGTCTTTTTATCTTTCTTATTCAAAAAAAGATCTAGGAAATCAATCACTGTTAAGTTTTCCATTACCATGTTGCTTTGCATAAGTTGTTTTGATCATATTAATTATTGTTGATTTCTCATTTTTTATTTAATCTGAAATGCAACTTAGAAGTTAGTTTTACAGAAAGAATGGATTCGTGTGGTTTTGAAAAACTGTCGAACGATACTTATGATAAACTAATTTATTGTAAAATGAATGATTTAAAGAGATTTGATTGTTATAGAAAAGAGAAGAATTATTTTGGAAATTGGAATAATAAATGACAAAATTTTAACAATCTGCCATCATCGTGAAAAGATTCTATAGATACTATTAGCTTTAAATGAGCAAGCGGAGATGGTAATATAAGAGGTATTTTTTCTTTTTATGGTATTTAAAGTTCTTAAACTAATCAGAAAACTAACATTGGTACTTTGGATTTTGGTGAGTTTATTCTGTGTAAATACTGTGTTGATGCGTTTCATTGGATTGGTATGATAAATGAAATTTATCGTATTGAAATCTTTTATGATGATGGCAGAAAAAAGTTAAAATCTTTTTCATTTGTTTAAGATATTATAACAACGTTTATGAACCTGCATGACCCTTTTAACAAACTTTTATGGCCATCTAGTGCATATGATTGCTGGGTTTTAATTAATAACACAACTTGTATAATTGATGCACCTACAACAACAACTGACACTTCATTTTTTTGTATTTTTTTTAAATAATCAAATAAAACATAACAAATTTTTAAAGACAATATTTTCAAAAAGATATTTTTACTTTTTTAAAGTCGTAAAAAAAATTATTAAAAAAAAAAAAAGTGGGGTATGGCCCTTGGTGCCGTGGCCTCATGGACCTCTGGTAGGACCTCTGATAGTCTGGTTGATCTTTAACAATTTTGATATTTGATTTTATACTTTAATGTTTCTAAGTATTTTTTTGAAATTTCTTCAAAATTATTCAAAATTAAGAAATTAAACAAACATAATTAAACAAAAATAATAAAATTTTTACAATGGAACAAAAAATGAAGTTCAAATAAAAATCTAAGACTTTATTAATGGCAAAAGAAATACAGATTTACGTTTAAAAATGTCTTTTTTGTATTACTGAAGAGTAATAAAGTTTTCAAAATGACCAAAAAAGAGTTGAATGAATGTTATTTTGTTGTAAACGTTATTTTATTATAAACGTAAAAATAAACTTCAAAATAAAAATTCGTAATTTTTTGAAATTTTTCATTGTTGGCTAAGTGGTGAGAGTATAGTGGGAGACATGCTGGAGACATTCACAACTAACTGATATGGGGGAAGGGGCGGTGAAAAAATTATTGATATATGTGAAATGCTCTACCAGAACGATATCTCTTTAAAAGGACATTAAGTTTTGCTGAAACATTTTACATATACTACAAAAGCTATATGAAGACTTAGTCTTGAATACTTCTAACAGAATATAAGATTGTATTAAAACAAGATAAAAATATTTTTTGTTTATATTATATGTTTTGGATATTTTTTTAACAATGGCAATATTACAGAGCCTTTATTTCCCCCCGACTTATGTTGAAGAAGATTAACTTTTGGTCTTTAATATGTTTCCGCGTTTTTACAGTTTTATATAAATACGAATTTATAATTCAAAAATAATAACAAAAAAGTGCAACAATACAACAAAGTGTAATAACAAATAAAGTTAAAAAAATGTAAAAAAAAGTCTAAAGTTTGTTATATCTCGATAATTAAATAATAAATAAACAACTTGACTAAGCTTTAGACTAAAAACGTATTTAAAAATCGAAAAAGTAAAAATAAAGCAGGCTAAAAATATTTAAAAAGGTACATTAAAAAGTAAAATTTAACAAGTTAAATTTTATTTAAAAAGAATAACCTTTATGATGTAATTTCGCATAATAAATTTTAAAGTCAAATAATTTAAAAAACAATTGTTTTTATAGTGTAATTTTTGATATAATACAATGATTTAAATTGTTTACTAGATTAAAAATTAGTTTAATTAATAACCCTTATCGTAGCTATCTTATCGTGGTTATACTATATTATCGGTGTACCTTTATCGGTTAAACTCATTGTTAATCAACGGAAATACTATAGGAAAAAACAGACAACTTATACAAAAAACGTGATCTTGAAAACACTTGAACGCTTCAAATAACGAATGTTATGTCAATAAAACAAAAGACATTTTTCATCAATATACTCCAAAAAGCTAAAATTTTAGAAACCACAAGAAACGCATATCCCAAGATCTAACAAATCTGGCTGACTAAAGCGATTACGAGACAAAGTTTTTTAATAATGAACATATAGTTTTTAAATTAGACATTTTAAAAACATATTTATAACAGGGTTTATAATTTTAATTATAAAGCCTGTTATAAGTATTTATATTTATATTTTAATAATTAAGCCAAAAGTTTCGCTTAAATAATAATAAGTAAATGCAGTTGTCATTTTACACGGTTTGACACAAAAAATTTGTTACGGTTTGTCAAAATTCGTGATTCGTGAAAAATGTGAAGGTTAAGGAGAAAGATAAATAATAAAGAAAAATCTTAAAGAAACACTTTTCAAATGTAGGGTAATTTAATTAGGTAGTGTCGACCAACTCTAAATTAGAGTAAGTTCTAAAAATGTTGAAAAAAGTTTCACTTTCCTTTTTTTTATATTTATTAAGTTTATTCATCTATATTTTATTATTATATCTATAAAAACACAATAATCAAAAATGTTTTAACTAACAATAAACTTATACCATTGTTTCACTGATGATATATTATTTTAAAATATAAAGTCTTTGCTATAAATAAGAAATGCGCAATTTTTAATGTTTTTTACTCAAAAAATGTAAAAACATGTGTTGTAAAATCAACATTGAAATAATAAGCTTTAATTCTACGACATTTTATGAACTTGTTATATTCCTAGTGCTATTACGTTTTTATCAATAATTAACGAGAGTATTAAAAGGTTTTCTTATGCAAATAAAATCTTTTAAATCCGACTACGGTGAAGAAAAATATTAAATTAAGTTTTTTGTGTGTGAGCGATAGTCCGACGTTTGTAGTCATTACAACGTATTAAGCGTATCGCTGATAAAAAGTAATCATTTATCAATTAGAGTTACGCATTTGAATGGTGAGCATTTATTGGTCATTATCGCTTTCAAACAGTCTCAAAAGGATTAAAACTAGAGTAAAACTAGCGCAAAACCATAAAAACACTTTTATACCAATTTTTGTTTTAATGTTTCAAGTTTATTAATGCTTCAAATTACGTTTTTTATTAATGAATCTTTTTAAAATGAAAAAATACCTTTGCAAGTGCGTAAAAAATAACACTTTCTAAAATTAAAAAAATTTATGATTTCAAAATCAAATTTCAAATTGTGTTTTGAAGAAGGTAATGTCGTATTCATTTATCTTCATGTTTTGGAAATCTCTTTTGGACATACGAATGGTTCTAATTGAGATTAAAGGTTAGTTATATATATATTTTGTAAAAAATTACTTTATATCTATTGCAGTACCCATATATGTAATGCCAAATTTTCCAAAATGTTTTATTGCTTTTTCTACTGAAAAATACAATTTTACAAACTTGCTTAAAAACACATAAAGTGACACACAGCCCAAGACTGTTGTGACAGTGTTAATTCTTGTTTGTTTCAAAACATTACACTTTATTTGTTGTATGAATATAAGCCGTATGCATAGTTTTTACGTATTAACAACTTAATATTTTATTTATTCTGATTTACTTTATATTTTTTTAGTTATAATAAATGTTTTGTTTTCTAAGAATACAAAATATTTGTTTTTGGTTTTCCACTTAAAACACAAGTTTTTTTTTAAATCGATTGTCAATGTGGGTTTTCGCGTCAAACTTCCAAAAAAAAAAATGATCTCTAACCTTCTCCATACATTCTCTTTACGTAAATTAATTTTGAATTAACTAATGTCATTTTTTTTAGAAAACATTTTAAAATTCCGTTTAATGGTATTTGTTGGTGTAACTGTGACCTTAGCATTACTTTTTATGCAAATATTTGTTTTATTGTGTACTAAAAAATGGTGCGAAACAAGACAAAGATTAAGTATTAATGATGAACTGAAGACAATAGTAATACCCGAACAAGATTACAATGAAATTGAACCCTCTAACATTATACGCAGACAACCGCCTTTAAATGCAACAACTGCTTATTTAGCTCCTTTATTAGGAAAGAATCAGGGTGTTAACAATAATAATAGATTTGAAGTTTCTGAAAATGTGGAAAGATACGTAATTGATGTAGAACCTTCAAAGCATTGTAACGAATACTCTGCTGATGAATACAGAAGAAAATTAGGTGTAAGAGGCGATGGATACTCATTTATATTTTCATAAGAAATATAGAACACATTTAAAAAAACGAAAACTTGATTAGGGGTTGTCCATAAATTACGTCACGCAATTTTTGACCGTTTTTGATCCCTCCCCCTCATGACAACATCGTAATACTTTACTAACAAGTCCCCTATGAATCATCACAAACCACTACCCCCCTACTTTATAGCGTGACGTAATTCATGGACGACCCTTTATCTGTTGTGTTGTGATAAAAAAACACATTTGTTATATAAATATGTACAATACTAATTTAAAAAATACGAAAGACATTTATATTTTTATTTATTTGTATTTTATTAGAATACATTTTAAATTTATTTTTTATTACATTTTAATAGGACATTGATTGAAAAACTTACATACTCTATCAACCAGGGCAGAGAGATATATAGCTTTCTGAGACAACTTCTCTTTCTGGGTTTTCCCTGTCTAAACAAATAATGTACATTTCCTTAATAAATAGACATAATAATGTGTAAAATAACTCATAGTTATTGTTTTCAACTTTTGCAATTTTTTTAGTAAAAAGTTTGTATTTCTTTAAAAGAACTTTGTTAACATTTTCATTGTAATTAAAATTAATAGGCAGTAACTAGAATTTTAGTTTCATAATTCTTATGCAATTTACTTACTTCTGTCTTGTATGCTTAAAAGTGGCAGAAACTGTGTTTTTCCTAATTTTTTTTCACTTGGAAAAATACAGTTTTTGCCACTTTTAAGCATACAAAGAATTCGACTTAAAAAAGCCTGCTTAGGAATTCGACTTAAAAAACGCTTAATCTTGATTCTATGTACATTATTATTGAATATTTAAAAACACTCTAATTCTATATTGGCTGTATACCTGATATAAAGGTATATAGTGACCTGTATACCTATATATTATGTATAAAAGTCATTAAAAACACCTATATCCCTAATATTATTTTATATATAGATCTAATATATATATATATATATATATATATATATATATATATATATATATATATATATATATATATATACATATATATATATATATATATATATATATATATATATATATATATATATATATATATATATATGTGTGTGTGTGTGTATATATATATATATATATATATATATATATATATATATATATATATATATATATATATATATATATATATATATATATATATATATATATATATATATATATATATATACATATATAGGTATCTTTAGTAACGAAACAAGAGGACTTTGTATCTCACTGCAAATTACTACAAATTGCCACACAACTTGGATTCAATTTGTTTTCGCGACATTTTTAAAATCTTTGTAAACAAAAGTTTATCAATACAAATAAAAATTAGGAAATAAAATTTTTTTTAATAAAGTATTAAATAAAAAGCTTTTATGGTTTTAGAGAAATCATAATTTAAAATTGCCCAGGTTTTTCCGTGTTCACCCGATTTATAAATGTTTTTTTATGGCTTTTCTTTGGTAATCTACTTAAAGGTTATCTAATCTGGTAAATTATCAACGGAGCATTTTTATAAAAAAAATAGGTTAAAGGTGTTTAACGTAACATTTTATTAAATTCATGGCCGTATTAAGGCGGGGGCGGATGGGGCTGCAGCCCCAGGCCCTTATAAAAAAATAGGCCCTAAGGCCCGTGACTTTTTTTTTTTTTTTTTTTTAGGGAACCAGATAAATATTCCTATGTTTCTCAGTTTTTTTAAATCAATTTATTGGGAGCTGCGGAGGCGTTTTGAATAAATAAATGAATAGAGATATACTATATCTCTATCTTCGTATATTTGGCGGAATTTTTGTATTCGCAAATATTTTTTAAATTATCTTTCCGCATAAAGATGTTTTGAGAGTATTCAAGTTATTTATGTTTCCATCTATGTCCGCACAACTATCAGTTTTTAAAAAACATGCTAAAAAAATTAACTTCGTGACATAAATTTTTTAATTAAATAGGTTTTATAAGAGAATGCTTTTAAAACATTCGTTGATGTAAAAACCTTTTAAAGGAAAAACAATTATATTAGTGAATGATTTTAAAGCACTCTCTTATAAAACCTATTTGATTAGAAAATTTATATGTCACGAAGTTAATTTTTTAGCGTGTATTTAAAATCTAATAGTTGAGCGGACATAGATGGAAACATAAATAAACTTGAATGTTCTCAAACATTAAAACATCAAAAAAAAATTTATTTTATTTTATTTTATGATCACTTCCGTTACCGCAGAAAATTACAGCATTGCTCATTCGTTTACAAAATTAAAATAAAAAATGAAAAGGAGCGGCCTGAGCGGTTGGGACAAAATGCAAAAAAAGAAGAAGAATGAGATTCAATTAAATGATTTATTGAACAAAAATAAAAAAATGACTGAGTTTTGTAATACTGTAAGTAGTGTCTCGGTATCAGCTACAGCGAGAGCGAGTTCAAATTCACTAACTATGTCAATAATGTCAGCACCAGTTCCAAGTAGTGCTAATAGTGTCCCTGCAGACTCAGCTACAGCGAGTTCAAACTCATTTATGTCAGCACCAGTTCCAGATAGTTCAGCGAGTTCAAACTCATTTATGTCAGCACCAGTTCCAGGTAATTCTAATAGTGTCTCAGCAGACTCAGCTACAGCGAGTTCAAACTCATTTATGTCAGCACCAGTTCCAGATAGTTCAGCAAGTTCAAACTCATTTATGTCAGCACCAGTTCCAGATAGTTCAGCGAGTTCAAACTCATTTATGTCAGCACCAGTTCCAGATAGTTCAGCGAGTTCAAACTCATTTATGTCAGCACCAGTTCCAGGTAATTCTAATAGTGTCTCAGCAGACTCAGCTACAGCGAGTTCAAACTCATTTATGTCAGCACCAGTTCCAGATAGTTCAGCAAGTTCAAACTCATTTATGTCAGCACCAGTTCCAGATAGTTCAGCGAGTTCAAACTCATTTATGTCAGCACCAGTTCCAGGTAATTCTAATAGTGTCTCAGCAGACTCAGCTACAGCAAGTTCAAGCGTCTCAACTATCTCAGCAGTGTTACCCCTGGCTCTGACGACACACACTGTCAATACCGATGTGGCTGAGTGGATTATAACCGACGACCTGCGTGAGTATTTCAGCAAAAGTGCAGATGGGTTTTTATCATGCCAACATATGGATAGCGATTTTAAATTATCTACTAAAGTACTGCCTGGTGACACTTTTAAGTTTAAACGACAGTGTACAAAGTCCCTTTTTTTCCGGGAAAAAGTGAATAGTGAGAAAATTAAGAGAGACTGGATTTGCTATTCCCCATCAACTAGTAAGGTTTTCTGCGCCCATTGTAAATTATTTAATTCAAAATGTGGAATTGGAGCATCTGCTTTGATGTCATCAGGATATGATGATTGGAAACATCATATCCTGATGACATCATGATGAAACAAGTGAAACCCACATTCAATCAATTGAAACCCTTTTAACACGTAGGAAAGCTGAAGAGCACATTAGTAAGAGGCTCACAGAGCAATTTGAATCAGAGAAAAAGTACTGGAATGACATACTGTTGCGTATTCTTACCGTAATCAAAATGTTAGCATCGCGTGGGTTGTCATTCCGTGGCAGTAACGAAATTGTGGGTTCTGTCCACAATGGCAATTATTTAGGTTGCTTAGAGCTAGTGGCTGAGTTTGACCCATTGCTTGCAGAACATATTCAGAAAAGAGCGAACAAAGGCCGAGGTCATGTGTCATATCTGTCATCAACTATATGTGATGAATTTATTCATGTGTTAAGTCGTGACGTTTTGGACCACATTTTAACTGAGATTAAAGAAGCAAAATACTTTGCAGTTAGTGTTGACTCAACACCAGATATTTCACATGTAGATCAGCTTACCATTATATTCCGTTACATGACTTCTAAAGGACCAGTTGAACGTTTTGTGACATTTACCCCTATAGAAGAGCACACTGGGGAAGGATTAGCAACAAAGTTACTTGATTTTATGGAAAATACTGGCATTTCAATTAAAGACTGCCGAGGTCAATCCTACGATAATGCTGCCAACATCAGTGGCCGTTTGAATGGCATGCAAGCAAAAATAAAAGAACATAATAACTTAGCTGAATACACACCATGTTGTGCTCATTCGCTTAACCTTGTTGGTCAATGTGCTGTAGGATGTTGTTCTGAGGCTGTAACGTTTTTTGACTTTGTAAATAAGCTGTTTGAATTTTTTCCTGCCTCCATCTCTCGTTGGAATCGTTTGATGGCAGTTTTAAAGCCACTTAATATGCCTACCTTAAAAAGGTTATCTGATACCAGATGGTCAGCACATTATGATGCTGTACACTCCCTCCAGGTTGGCTATACGCAAGTGAAGTCTACACTGGATATCATGTGTCAAGATATGTCCCAAAAGCCAGAAACACGACTTGAAGCCGCAGGATTGAAAGATATAATGAGTCATCATGAAACAGGTATCCTAGTTCAATTGTGGTCAAAAATTCTGAATAGGTTCAATTTAACTAGCAAGTACTTACAAGGGGCAGACATGGATCTCAACACCGCTACGGAACTGCTTCGTTCTTTGGGTGATTTTGTTCATTCTCTTTGGAACCAGTTCACAGCATTTGAAAAGGAAGGAAAGGATCTGGGTACCGATTCGTACAAAGGTGAATCAAGGCGAAAGCGCAAGAGGAACCAGAGATGGGATTATGGTGACTCAGAAGATCTAGAGTTATCCCCTTCTGATAAGTTTAAATTTCAGTGTTTTTTGCCTATAGTTGATCAATTGTTAGTTGCTCTTAAACAGAGGGCTAATGCATATGATACAGTCAGCAAAAGGTTTGGTTTTCTTAAAAATCTACAATCTTTGTCCAATGATGGTATGAGAGATCATGTTTCATTTGTATGTGAAACATATTTTGAAGATGTTGAACCTAACTGTCATGGTGAATTTATTCACTTCACTTCTCTGTTTGCCAAATTGTCACCACCCAATGAAACTGATTGTGTTGAACTGCAAATGTTCACCTTTCTAGTTAAGAATAGTTTGACCGATACCTTTGTGAATGACCGATACCTTTGAGAATTTATTTGTCTCTTATGGTTACAAACTGTACTGGAGAAAGATCTTTTTCAGTCCTTAAAAGAGTTAAGAATGAACTTAGATCAACAATGGGAAAACCTCGCTTAAATGATTTGGCTTTATTATGCATTGAAAGTGACATAGTTAAATCAAGAGATTTCACAGTAGTGATCAAGAAGTTTGCTTCAAAAAAGGCCAGAAAAGTCAATATATAAAAAACTATTTTAAAGTTAATTGATTAACTAAATAGTACATAAATTATGCTGCAATTTATATTTATTGTTTTTTTTTTATACTTTCAAAAGAAAAATATATGAAGATTCTAGCTTCAGCTAAATATTTGACACCATCAACAATACTAAAAATGATATATGTTTGCTTATATTGCTAAATGCTATCCTATTCCAATATAACTTAAATATTGTTATTGGTGCTTTTGTAATGTTAGACTGTACTAAGGGCATACATGTACTTCACTTCTCTGTTTGACCTTTGCCAAATTGTCACCGCCCAATGATCTATATCCTGGAAAACATATGAAAAAATATTTACATGATAAAACAACAATACAATACCTTAAGAATTTGTCAGTGCACAGTAATAAACATTGAGTTAAAGAATGAATTTTTGTGTATTTGAAATATTGTTTTTTTTTTTATTTTTTAATTTTTTCATTTAAATACCAATATTATTGGTATTTTCTTCCTTTATTGGAGGTGAACACATTATCAATTTGATACACGTACTCCACTGTCTCAATAGTAAATATACCTACAGCTCAGCAGTTGCTTTCTTAAGTCATGATTCAAGACCTTTTGTCAGTTTACATATATATGGGTGTCTGGGCCAAAGGGGTGTAGCTGTACCTCACCAGTTGGTAAAAAAATATAGAAAAAATGCTCTAAAACATACCTAGATTGTGTCCTTTTATTAGCAAGACTGAAAAAAAAAATTCTTGGGGGCAGCTGCCCCCCTGACCCTCCTACTTGGGGGTCTGGGGGCCCCCAAACCCCCCCGGCTGGGGGCCTCCGGCCCACTGACCCCCGGGTTTAGCCTCGCTAACGCTCGGCATTTTTACCTTACCGCCACATTATGCCCTCCTATACTTACAGCCCCAGGCCTAAAAATGTCCTAATCCGGCCCTGAATAAATTTGTAAGAAAAAATTAAAGCTGGTAATTTATATTAGGTGGGCAGGCAATAAATATAAAATTTGAATTATTGAATACGAATCATGTTACAAGTTTTTATTTATTTGTAAAAAACTTGAGATCACTTAACTCTTTTATAGCAACATCCAAACAGTAATTATTTTACTTAACTAACGCCAACATATTCTCGTTTATCTTAAAATATAATTAATAATAATGACCTAACTAAAAATTATTGATTGCATTTTGAAGTTGCAATGAACAAAAATAGTTATTACATTATGATAATAATTGTTTTATTCTATACTTATAATGAGACTATTTTGTTATGATTTTTTATTAATTCATTTTAATCTTATTAATATTTTTCTTAATTTCACGTGGAAACTTGCTGTAAAGCTGTGTTTTAAACGAGCTTGATGATAAGACTTTACTAGGACGGGACCAAAAGAAGATCTTCAATTTGATCTGGTCATTTTTTTTAGTTAGTTTTTAGTTGTAAATGTATACCACAAATAAATTTATATTTATAAATATATGGAAGTTATGAGGCCAAAATTTAATCATTTGCATTTTAATCATTGTATAATGATTAAATTCTAACGAAATAAAATTAAATTAATGTTTTTTGGGTTGTATTTTTTTTGATTTTCTTATGAGACTTTCATAGGTAATAATAATAATAACAATAATAATAATAACAACAACAATAATAATAATAATAATAATAATAATAATAATAATAATAATAGGCCCTTGATTATTTTCTTCACAATGATCTTTCGAAGAACAATTTAGAATCAGGAAAGATTTTCAACACTCAAAATTTCCATTGCATTTAAGTACTAATAAAATGAAATATTTGATTTTATTAAAAGAAGCTATTTACTTTTTCCTGACTTTTTTTTCTCTGAATATTAAACGGACCAAACCATGAGTGTTTTGAATTCAAAACCAATTGAAACATATTTTGTTTACAAAATACGGGTTTTTTTCTTTTAATTGAAGATAACAATTAATTCCAAATTAAAAATTTATTGTTTAATTTAGATCACTCTAAAAACTAATTTAACATTTAATTTGCTCATCAAGTGTTTTTTTAATGATCATCGAGACAGCTTTTTTGTGTATCTTTTAATTTTCTTGTTATTTGCTCACTATTTTTATATTGTTTCGTATTAGCAAGATCTTCCCGGGTTTTAAAATTAATAAAGCTTTCTTCAATTGAGTATTTTCTGTTTTAAAAAACAAACTCCAAGTTTGCAACTTTACCAGTTTTGTTTGTATCACCTCTCTAAATGATTTCTTTTTACAAAAAAGAAAAACCTCAATAATAATTTTAAAAATGCTTTGTTATTGATGCTTTTATTTGGTTGCCATAGATGTTCAGTATTAATTTTTCGATTTTTTAAAATTTGATCTTTAAAATTATGATTAGTAGTTGTTGTTTTTTCAAATTTCTTCATCAGAAAGAAGACTTTCTGAGATAGAGAATGGTTCTAGATGAGCATGAAAATTGTACTAAACACTATTACTTATCTAATACTATTTTTATGTTTGGAAATTTTTGGATACACCTTAATCTACAAAAAAACGGCAACTAATTTGTCTATAAACATTTAAACCGCGATGCATTGGGAGTGAAATAATACAGTTTTACAAAATATTTAACAATTTCAATCAAGTAATCAGAGTCGTCTCAAACGGCTCTGATTACTTGATTGAAATTGTTAAATATTTTTAGGGGTGTCCCAATTCCCCCTCCCCCTCCAAAGCTGTCATATAAGCATTTGAGTTGGCACATTTAGCATTTGAGCTGACAAGCCTTGAACAATAGTTGGCAAATTATATATATTGAGGATCTTTTTTTTCTTGTGTGTCTCTAGTTGGCAAAGAAATTTTCCATACATGCTTACTCCAATTAAGCATGTATGGAAACACCTAGACCGTTAATTAAAAGGTCAAAAACCAACAAATAAGAATGATTACTTGCTTTAATTGAATAAAAATGGTCAAAGATTCCATTAGATGCTATAGTCATGCTAGTAGACCCAATGCCGTCGTTGCCAGGTTGTTATGCAAATTTTTGGTCGCAGCAGTAGATTTTTTTAGATTTCTTCAGAATCTTTACAAATTCTTTTCTTCATCATCATTGGGTTATTTTGAATTCCACATTACCCTACACGACCGATATAATTTGACAAGTATACCCAAAAAAATATCTCAAAAAACAGATATTCAGCTAGAGAGCTAGAAGTAGTTAAAGAGTTTTACGGATTCTTTATCACTTTCTTGCAAATTATGAGGTCCAATTTTGATTATTATGAACAAAAAATTGAAGCCTAAGTTGTTACATTTCTAGTCGTGTAGCCAAACTTGTTAACTTATATCCCAACGGCATTAATTTTTCCGTTGGATTTCAAAAGTTTCGTTCCAGTAGAAAATTTTGTTAGCAATAAGACAAGGAATGTAAACGCTTATTCAAATCATTCGTTTCAAGAACCTTGAGTCCACATTTCCAAATATCGTACTGCAAATGTTTTTGAGTACCACCGCCAAGTAGATCAAGAGCGCTCCACGTTTAACAATTGAAAAGGAATGTCGGAAAAAATTGACAAATTGATAGTCTGAATTCTCGTTTTCTGAAAGCAAAGATTATCGAAAAGTGTTTTAAAGCTAAACATTGTTAAATTAATTTTTTGTACTTTGCAATTGAGCCGCTAATATTCTATATATATATATATATTAGCGGTCCCAGAAACACACTGTTTTTTTTGAGGATACCACTCAAGTTTTTCCCATTCTCTGATGTCCCCTGAGGCTAAAAATAAACGAAAAAAAAAAAAACCGTTGTCAAAAAGTGATATCTGTAAAATTTAAAAAATACGATTTTTTGAAAAAAAAGGTCCATTACGTTTGATAAATTTGTAATGAAATTTTTCTGATATTATATTTTGATTTTAATAAACTTAGTGATGATAGCTTAACAATATTATTAGCGTGATAAAATGCCAATTTAAGTCGTCTGTGGTCAATTAAAAAAGTAAACTTAATTATGCTCGATTTGATCATATCACACATTTTTGAGATTTTTACTACATACATGTTTACATTTATTGTCATGCTACATAATGAATTTTACACATAGTTAAAAATTAAAAAAGATTCAATGAGGAAGATGCAGACTAATCCCAGAAGAAAAAGAAAAGAGGAAGATACAGACTAATCCCAGAAGGCTACTGTTTCTTCTCAAGTATCCTATCAACCAGCTGCCTAGGAGCCAGCTCCCCAGCATTGGAAATGTGCTTAGATATATACAGTTTATCAAATCTTCCAAGACTTTAAAGTTTAAATCTACAAAACCTGTTGTAGCTTGCCCTCAACGTTTTCCAGGCAAAGATCTTATCTGCAAGGGTGGATCTTGTGAAAATACCAACTATAAATGTGTTACTTCTCTTGTAATGGATGTGTGGAACAAGGCTGGTTTTGCCGAATTTCTTATTTCTGGAGCTGCTGTCAGGTTGAAAATAAAGTAGTTTTTAATTATGTAAATAAACAAATTAGTAAATCAAAAACAAACAAATTAATAATTAATTACCAATATAAATAAATAAAAAATAAACAATATTTACGTAATTAATAAACTTCTTTTATGTATAATCAGGGATAAAATTCTGAAGCTCCACATTAATTATTGCAAACAAATCCAACTGAGAGATCTAAACTGGGATTCGAGCATTGGTAGATTCACTAAGATACAGGAAGAGTTTATTAAGGAGAGCAGCAAACTCCTCAACATATCTGTGGGGAAGTTTGAGGAGAAGATCCAAATCATATTGACTTCGTTCCCAGAAAACCAAGGCAGAGGACATTCAGTTTTTTTTAGATCAAAAAGAAGATAGAAAAATATATTACTACAGAGGTAGACAAAGAATTTGAAAAATCTGTTAAAAACATACAGGGTCGGTGGCAGAGAATGAAGAATATGAAGATTACAGAAGTGAAAAAAGGACAAAAAAAGAAGGGAACTAGTTTTAAGTGAACTTGAGGCTCATTTGAATCAGATGCTGGTTCTTCTGCATCCGAGTCAGAAGCTGTAATTTCCACAGATGAAGATTCTGTCAATGAATTACTCCAAAACTCTGATTCTATAGTAAAAGGCAAGGTAAATAAAAGATTGTATTAAAATGTAAAGTTGGTTGTACTAATTTTGAGTAAACTTAATCAAACTGAATTCAATTAGATTAGAAATATCATAACTATTTATTTTGTAGATAATGATAAGTATCAGTTCTGAGGATCTGGTGGATTGTACTTCTGAAGTATCTGCTTGATACAGGGTCGGGATTCGACCTTAAGCCGCAATCATTGCAGTAATCTGCAATAAAGCAGGCGTAAATCTTGAGGGTGTGCCCATCTCTAGAAGCTCCATTCATCGAAAGAGATTCAAGAAGATTGAAGATCTAGGTAAGAATACATAGTAGAATATAAAACTATTGAAAATAATTAGGATCAAGTAAAACTAGGATAAATAAAGATTAAACTATATCATAAATTTTAATTACTAGGACACCAGACAAGATATAATGGAAACCTTGAAGGGAAAGAGGCTTGTCCTGCACTTTGACGGCAAACAGGTCAAATTTTATGGAGGAGATCCTGAACATTACTGTTACTGTTGAAAGGATTGCAATCAGTGTTACATCACCTGATATTGACAACACAAATGAGATTCTCCTTGGAGTAGTTCAAGCTGAAAGCTCCAAGGGAATCGACCAGGTAGATGTGATCTTAAATCTCCTAGAATATTGCGATATTGTTGATCAGATCTTTGCAATATGCTGTGACACCACTGCTTCCAACACTGGAGTATTTATTGGGGCCATTACCATCCTCACAAACATCCTCAACATTCCTTTACTCTGGTTTCTATGCAGGCGACACATGTTGGAGTTACACATCTCTCATTTTATGGGGGCTCTTACTGGTGAGAAAACAAAGGAGGCAAGGAGAGCACTCTATATTAGACTGCAGAAAACCTAGCCACGCATCAATGAGGAGGTGAACAACACGGAAAAGATCATTAGATTTAATTGGAATGTGCTACAGGTCTGATCATCCTTGTTTAACAATGCAAGGGAGGCCCTGGAGTTTGGCAAGAGGACACTGACCATGGAGACATTTAACAGGGGGGACTACAAGAAACTTTGTGAACTAGTTATCTTCTATTTGGGAGGAGATGTTCCAGGATTTTATTTTTATCAACCTGGAGCCTGCCATGAAGCCAGGTATAGTATCAGTATTAATAATTTATTGTACATTACCAATTATTTTTGTGTTTAGGGGACAGAACATTTTCAAGTTTTTCTTACATGTTTCATGATAATATTAATAATTTATTCTAAAGGTTCATGGCAGATGCTTTATACCTGCTGACCCTGACGATGACTGAGAAGGTAGCTCAGGTGATGAATGAGGAAGAGAAGAAGATGGTAAAGACAGCGGCATTCTTTTTTTCTGTATGTTATGGGCCCTGGTTCTTAAAATCCTGTATGGTGGACAATGCGACTTCAAATGACTTGGCTGCCTTTAAGTCATCGTTTGACATAAAGGACCGCTACCCAAAACTTGGACAGACCCGACTAATCCAGGACTTTGTTGGAGAGTACAGGTCGGAAAACATGAAAAAGAACCTCATGCTGGTTGCCAGAGACAACAGAAAAAAGCTGAAGAAGGACCTGACAAAGAAAGAACTCAAAAATATTTAATTTTTGAGTTCTTTCTTTGTCAGGTCCTTCTTCAGCTTTTTAACTTTTTAATTTTTAACTGGATATGTATATTTTCAAAAGAATTTCTAAAATACATGATTTTTTTCCAAAAAATTGCATTTTTTTGAAAAATGAAATTTTACAGATATCACTTTTACTGGGACAAAAAATTTTTGTGTGGTATTTTTAGCCCTTAAAGAATGGGAAAAGCTTGAGAGGTATTTTTTTTTTAGGACACCATAATATATATATATATATATATATATATATATATATATATATATATATATATATATATATATATATATATATATATATATGTATATATATATATATATATATATATATATATATATATATATATATATATATATATATATATACATACATATATACATATATATATATATATATATATATATATATATATATATATATATATATATATACATATATATATATATATATATATATATATATATATATATATATATATATATATATATATATATATATATATATATATATATATATATATATATATATAGATAAAGAATCAAGCCTTTCTTGTTACATTATTGATCTGCATCGATATTTTGTACGTTTTAATTCAGAAAAAAGCGTTCAGTTAAATAATTTGTAACTAGGGGTAAGTAAAGTATCCCAATAACCAAACTGCCAAACTCCGGTCCGGTATCTTAATTGAAAAACCTGAAAATTTCGATATCCGATCCAAAAAAGACAGAAAAGATATCCAATCCCACAATGTGTTTCGGGGTGGCTAAAATACAAAAAAAAAGTTGTTTCAGATTTTTGAAAACTAAATTCCTACTGCTTTAAAATACTCAGATTAATGAAAATACAAAATATTTTTACTCTGGTGATAGTAATCCCAGAGATATTGACCGTCAAAGTCAAAAATAGTTGCTAAATTTAAGATTTCAAAAAAAAATTATATGTTTTTGTTTTTCTTGCAGTGTTTTGTGAATATTTTTACTTTTTGTTCTAATTTGTTTATATATTAAAGAGTATCAAATTATATACGTCTTGAGATGCTCAAAAAAAAAAAAAAAAAGACTATTTTTTTTTTTAAATTTTCATGATGTTTTAAGCCGAAAAAAAAAGTTTAAATCACAACTTCCAACTTCCGTGAACTCGCAAAAAATATAGTATCAAAAGCTATCAACTAAATTATTATTAAATAACGTGAAATTGAGTTTATTTTTAAGTAATTAAAAAATTAGCAACTATGCGAGAAATTTCTCTTTGAAGTTTGCGCTACCTGGATTATAGCCAATTTTCAATTTTTTGTTTTCCCAAGTGATAATTGACTTTGTATTCTATAATTAATTGAAAATGATAGTTTATTATTGATAATTGACATTTAATTAGGTAATTATTTGCCTATGTGTTATTATCCTATGCTTAAAATTAACATTCCATGCTTGAAATTAACATAATTAAAAAAAAGAAAATTAAAAAGTTAAAAGAATAAAAAGTTATATATTCTACTAAAATTATAAGCAATGGATTTTACAACTAAAGATATTATTAGCTGTTTCAAATATTCAACAAAAGAAGAAAATATAAACAATGCTTTAATTTTCTCTAGAGTTTGTATGAGTGATGGTAAAAAAGAAAACTTGGTACAAAAGTTAAATGGAGTTGTATCGAATTACCAAAGATTTTGGAGAGATTCATCAAGAAACACATTTTTTTTTGAAAAGAAACACGAAAAATGGTCAAATCAAAAGTTTGAAATGAACTTTTCGTCATTGGAATTGGCACAAAATATAAAAGGCCGACTAAAAAAAGATTTTAATGATATGAGTAAGAGAAGCAAACGTCGGATAATTGCAGGAGTGCATACAAGTTCAAATTTTGATTTAATTGAAAAATCATTGCTTATAGCCCGTAGAAAAGTATATAATCAAAAAGATTTTTCTTTATTCAATGTTTTAACACATGTCATTAAAAATCATAAAGATTCACATCATATGTTTGTTCAGTTGACAAATGACAACGATAAAATGACAGCTAAAGAAGCGGCTGCAATAATAAATGCCGTAGAGCTTAGCGTATCTGGCTATAAACGAATTCAATAGGTATCTAAAATAAGGTACCCATCTTATTCAACAGTTGAAAAAGCACTTAAGTTGTGTGGTCCACAGGATAATCACTTGGAAGTCAGTGATTTAAAAGTCAAAGTAAGTGAAAATATGTTGCTTTTAAACAGTTGGGGTATGGATGGATCTACTGGGCAGGCTTTGTACAACCAAGCGTTTTCCGATTCTGTTGGCAGTCAAGATTCAAGCATGTTTGCAGTTGTAACAACACATTTGAGGCTTAGTGTATCAAATTCAAAAAATGACTTTTTGTGGACCAACTTAATGCCTCATAGTGTAAGATTTTTTAGGCCAATTGAACTTCATTTCATCAAAAAAAAACTGCCGTAGTCGTTTTTGGAAAAAAACGTCAAATAGAAAATGAAATTTTGGATTTGCATTCAGTGAATATTGAATTAATTAAGGGAAAGTTTGTTATCATTGATTTCAATTAATACTGTTGTATTTGCGGAGCTACAATAACTGCAATGACTTCTTTGAAGAACTTTCTAAGTGGATTTACAGCAAAAAAAGGTACACTTATCTATGGGATATCTCCGTTATATGCTTGGATAAGATTTCTAGAGTGTCGTTTACATATTTCCGACTCAAATTCAAAAAATGAAGAGTAACCAAAATAATTCAAGACGATAACAAAAAGAAATTTATCCAGCAATTAACGTTCAAAAGGAAGCATCTCTGAGATGATTTTCCCGTAGTTAGTGGAGCAGGAACATCTAACACCGGAAAAGTTTGCAGAAAAGCATTCTTTGACCCAAAAGAACTATGTGAAATATTAGGGATTGATAAAACAATTATTAAAATATTCAAAAACATCTTAATTGCAATAAGTTGTCAGCAAACATTGAATCCAGAGTTATTTGAACTATACTGTAAAACAGTATACCGTCGGTATTTAGATCTGTATGATTGGTATAAAATTCCGTCAACAATTCACAAAGTTCTTGCACATGGAGCCGAAATAATCATAAAGTCGCCAGTTTTCTTGGGAGTTTTAGCCGAGCCATCTGAATGCCGAAACAAATATTACAGACAACATCGTGAACTACAAGCTCGTAAATGTTCAAGACATGCAAATTTTAAAGACGTCTTTAACCGTGCAATGAGATTATCCGATCCTCTTATTAGTTTTATCTCCTTGGAGTCTAGACGGACGAAGAAAATTGTGCTCAAACTTCCAGAAAAAGTAAAGAGTTTTTTAATTTTAGAAGTGGACAATAAGGAATCAATAAAACTGACAGAACTAGAATCCTCAGACCTAGAATTATCGAAACCAACAGAAATTAATAATTTAGAAGATGAAAAAATGAACGATTTAGAAGCTACTAATGAAGACTATTTGGAAGATGAAAACATCGACGTCTGAAATAAAAAGGTATTTATGGCCTACTATCTTAGGTATTTATGGCCTACACAGTTTACTAATTAGGTCTGTGAGGGTAATGGGTTATCTTTACAAGTTACCTGCTCCAACGAAACAATATAATTAATAATAAATAATATAATCAGTGGCGCGGCTAGTTATTTGGAGTTGTCCCTAAAAAAACAGTCATTAGGGCCCAACAAATCTTTAAAATTTTTCCTTCATTAAATTAAAAAAAAATTCGAAATTTGTACTTATATAAAAATACTCTTAAAATTGGTTCAAAACGCAGCGCCGTCCAGGCGTTTGAACTAAATAAGTTAATAAATTGTTAGTTTAAATGACATAAAGATAAAAAAATTAAATAAAATTTATTACTTTCTTCAAAACTATTTTTGGTCACCCGTTTGTATAAAATTATGACATAGTGGATCCGGTTTATATAAACATGGATTACTTAAATATTAAAAAAAGTAATAATAAATACGATACCCGGATACGATCTTTTCATAAGTGCGAACTGGCATTAGTGCAAAGCCGCTACAAAAACTGGCATAAGTGCGAATATTTGGCATAAGTTCTAACTGACACCCTTATGCCAGTTAGAACTTATACCAATGTTTGCAAATTCTTTCGACGCACTTATGCCAGTTTTTGCAACTGCTTCGCATTTATGCCAGTTTGCACTTAAGCCAATGTTTGGAAATTCTTTTGGCTTAAAAGAATTTCCAAACATCAGCCTCAGCAGAATTAAATATTATTAAGTAAACAAAGATTAACTTTAAAGTATTTAATTAATTCTTTTTTCGTTTGAATTTTTTTAATTAGGTTTTTTTTGTTTTGTTGTTATTTAATTTATTGTAACAGTTTTATAACTTTATATAATTAGATATTTATTATTATTTTGTTTAAAAATTAATGCAATATTTAGTTATAAATAAATATGATATCTAGGTATTTATTTTATTGAAGTATTTATTTTTATTATAATTTTAGAATATAGAATATTGTTAATTTTAGAATATAGAATATTGTTTGTGTTAATGTGTTTTAAAAATATGCGGCTATAAAAATAGCCATTAAAGTTTTAGACAGGATATATTATCATTTTACTAGCAGTAAGCAACCCGTAATACAGGTTATTAGTAATTAAATCATTGCTTATAGTTAACGATAAAAAAGACTACATTAACATCAGTTAAGTTTTTTTTAAAATCTGTTACAACACAGCAGGTACCATAAAAAGAAAGTCAAGTAAAGCCTGCTAACACCTAAAAAAGGAAATGAAAAAAATTACAATTTTTAATTACAAAAGTATTATTTGCATTTTATTGTTATTAGAATTAGGATAACAATATAACAGAAAATATAAAGAATTAAAAAAATAACTATAACAGCCCAGCTCTAAAAACACAAAACACAAAACACAGTAACAATAGCACAGTAACAATAGCACAGTAACAATAGCACAATAACAACAGCACAATAACAATAGCACAGTAACAATAGCACAGTAACAATAGCGCAGTAACAATAGCGCGCAAGATATTTGTAAGCACACATGACAGACATCACTGTCTCTCCAAAATAATTAAAAGCAAAAGATTATAAAAAGGCTAGACAACTTAACGTAAAAACACGGGCAAATAACACCACAACTTAATAAGATATTTTATCAAATAAAATACTTGAACTAAAAAGATTTTATTTATTACAATATTGAACAACTATGGTTAAACAATTTAAACAATTTTATCATAAAAAAGCAAGCAACTCATAAAATATTTTATATACATGGTCATTATCATTTGTGTTATTAAGAAATACATAAGAGCTCAGTAATTACATAACTTTTATTGATGCTCCCTGTATTAATTCTCATTTAACTCTCATCTAAGAGAGAGAGAGAAAGGGAGAGAAAGAAAATGTTTCCAAAGCAGCATATTAAAAAAAGTAAAATAAAATAATAAGCAATAAATAGTATTAACTGGTTTTATTAAGTTACCTGTAAACAAAATTACTTTTACTTTTATTATGTAAAGTTTCAGCTTCTCTCTAACTGTTGACTAATGATTAATAGAGTAAATTTCACATCATTAAATTTACAAATTCGAAACCATGTTTCAACAGTAAGCAAACTAGTCAAGGCAACTAAAAAAAGGGAACAAAATTATGTTTGAATTTATAAAAAAAAATTTAAAATCATTTAAATTCAAAACTGTTATCAACTGTTACTATAAATAGTAAAATTCATGCTTAGTATTGTTTTAAAGTGTTTAAAAGCAAAATTTTGTAAATAAATATTGTTTTATATTTTTGTTGTTTATCAAAATATAAAACAATATTTATTTACATCAATAAATTGTAACTTAACAAAGAGTCTAGACTACAATGCGCAATCTAAAAGTGTAAAAAATGAAGAAATATCAGTCAGTATATTTTACTCTAAAGTAATTAAAAAAAAAAGGAATTCAAGAGTATGTATATATTAATATTTTCTAAGAGAAAATATTCACATACAGAGAAATATAAAATATACTGAGATATAGGCACATTTATGTATATAAACTTATTTGCCAATAAATTACAGGCAATTTTCCATGTTAAATACATAAAATATATATCTAATAAAGCATAAGCCCAATATAAAATAAAAAAATATAGCAAACTTACTAAAATCATAACCAGTTCTACTGCCGAAATATTTTTATTATTAACCCTTCTAATAATAATAAAAAATAACAATAAAGTGATCTAAAGTGACTAAAAATCACTTCACCTATTTCCAGTCACTCTAAAAAATAGTTTTCAGCTCTTTCCAATTGCACTAAAATATAAAACAAAACTTGCTTAGCTAAGTTGCTTAGTTCTTAAAAAATCTGAAAACAGAAAAGTAAAAAACCTGGAACAAACATTCTTTTATTAAAACTACTACATTTAAACAAATTAAATTAAATAAAGCTTTTAAATTAAATAGGACTTCCTACATAAGTTGATGACAAAACTACAACACGTCCTGGTCTAATATTATGATCATTTCCAAGGTTGTTTACATGTTCGTGTAAAGCATCATACTGCTCGCTTCTCTGTTTGTTTAGGTTAATTGTAAAACTGAAAGTATATAATTGTAATACTGAGATAATGTAGTATGATTTCTAACCAATGTAGCATGTTCAAGGTTGTGAACTAATTTATTATGCCAACCAACATCACCCCTTGGAAAAAAAATAGAGAATAAACCATAGGATCTAAGTTAGCAGACATACTTGATATAGTTTTAAGAGGATGACCTCTTGGGTAAATAACAACTTCCCTGGAAGAAGGAGGTGGAGCGCCATCATCGCCAACAAATACAACTGGAATTTTATCATGTGAATAGAGATTATAGCAAAGTCTATCTTGCCCTTCAAGTAAAGACATTTCGGCGGCGGAGATCGGCAACGGTGATCTCCGAACTCCGCCACCGAAGTGTATATCATTAACTCTTGGCCAAGCACACTCATCATAAACGTGGAATTTAAGTTTATTAAAATTAATATTTATATATATATTTGAAGACGTTTTTTAAATTGGGATCCTGTGCCGCAAACAAAAGACTTTGGGGTCGTATAAAGTATGTAAGGTACCTCATCCACCTTTTTTTTTTTTTCAATAAACATTTTTATTGAAACATAAAATAGTTAGGGAGGGGAGGGGGTATTTGAAAAAGTACGTAATTTTTAAGGGGGGTGGGGACTTAAAAGTACTCATGACAACAGGGGGAAGGGGGTGTCAGATTTTAATTTATGAACGACCCCTTAAAAACGCACATCACATTAATGTAATTAATTATGTAAGGTGACTTTAGAGTAGCCTAGCAACAGCTTGCAAAAAGTTAATTTTGGAAAAATATCTTTTAATCTTGAAAAAAAAATTGAATACTTATATTAGTAAACATTGCAAAAAAGATAAAAGGTTCATCTATCTGAAAAAGTAAAAAATAAAAACTTTCTTCGGTCAAATATTTTTTAAGGAGGATTTGAAAACAATAAACAAAATACACTAAAGTAGCTATTGTTAAAGTTACATTTTATTCATTTTTACAGGTTTTGTATTTTATTTGAATCATTGCATTATGTACTGGAAGTTACTTTTATAATAATTTCCTTTTAATAAACGGCTGAATGCATGTTTAATGGCCAAAAATTAGAAAAAGTAGCTCATTGTCAATGAGATTCGGTATCCATAGCCATAAAACTCTTGAAATATCTCTTGAATTAAGTTTTAATACGCTTGCATATAATAACTTTCCACTTATATAGTAAGTCTGAACGAACGTGAGTAGAAGGTGATAAGTATGCGGTCATAATAGGTTGTTATAATTAAATGATCATTATTAGAGGGCTACTAGCTGGGGCGTGCACAAGATTTGGGGGCTCCGAGCATCCTTCAGTTTGGTGCCCCCCACCCACCCACCCCCGTACTCCGTAAAAAAAAGGCCTGCTTAAATTTTTTGATTATATTACTGATATATATGTATAATTAAATAGTAGGGGTGTTCAAAAAAAATAAAATTTACAAAACGCGAATACACAAGAAGCCAAATTTGAGGCAAATATAAAAAAAATACGATTATAAAAAAAAGTTAAAAATAATCAAATTGTTCCTAAATTATTTGGCTTTGAGCGCAAGGTTAATCTCAGTATTTTGTAAAAATCTTTTTTCTAATGTGATCATAATGGTCAAAATTTTTTATTATGATTGTTGTGTATTCTAGTTTTTTCATAATTGTTGTTTAAAATAAAAAAAGATTTGGCATAATTTATACAATAATAAAAAAATCTTTTTTTGGCATATTAGCGCAAAATTCTTTTTTTGGATATTTGCGCAAAATTATTTTTTTGCAAAATCTTTTTTTTAATATAAACAACCATTGTGAAAAAACTAGGATACACAACAATCTAAAAGAAAACTTAAGACCATTATGACCACATTAAAAAATTTTTTTTTACAAAATATTGAGGTTTACCTTGCGCTCAAAGCCAAATAATTTAGGAACAATTTGGGGCATTTTTCGGGGTATTTTGCCGCTTGAGCACAAATATCAACTAAATATCAATATTTCTGGAAATTTTTTTTTGTAATAGTATCTTCTCTATATTTGCTCCAATCTCAGCTTTTTGTTTATTCGCGTTTTGAAAATTTTATTTTTTTGAACACCCCTATTAAGTAGTTCAGCTTTTGTTTCTTACAATGTTATTTTTTGTCTTTTGTTTAGCAAACCTGCTAATAGACACTCAATACTCACAATGGCGAGGTCACTTGTTCTTTCTTGTTCCTGGCCACTGTCACTGGAATTGAAGCAAAAATACGCAATCCAATCACTACATTTCTAAAGAGTTCCCCAAGCTTCACTTCAGAAATTTTGTTTAATAAGTCAAATGGGGCAAGAAGTTTCTTTCCAAAATTTGAATTATGAATTTGTTTTATGTGAAGCAACTCTTCAGTAAGTTTATTTTCTAAAATAAGATTTGATCACGTGATAACTTTTTCCGCAAAATTCAAGATAAGCATATAGAAAAGATTTAAACAAAAGCTCTTCCAGACCAGGGTTAGGGATCATCTATAAATTATGTAACGCTAAATTTATTTTAGAAAAAGAAGTATTAGATATTAAGCTCTTTTTTGTGGCAATTTTCATTAAACTTAATGAGCTATTTGAATATTATTTAACTTAAAGCTCTTGATGGGGAAAAAAATAGAAGGAAAAAAAACCCAGAATGTTATTGCCGCTGTTGGGGCCCCCATAGGGTCCGGGGCCCCGAGCAATTTGCTCGGGTGACTTACCCTCTGCACGGCCCTGGCTACTAGTAATTGATCATTAGTAGGTAGCCATTAGTAGTTAGTCATTAGTAGATGATTGTTAGCTGACGGACTTTAGTGAGTGGCCCTTAAGTAATAACTTGAAAAAAAATAATTATCTGAAAAAGTAAATATTTTAAAAGGTTCATGAAAAATATCTATTATACAACATTGTCCAGGCCTGTACCGTAAATTTAGGTGGGGAGGTAGGAGGGAAGGGGTCATTTTTGAAAAAAAGGCAGTTTAGAATAGCAAATAAATGCCTTGCTCGATTTTTATAAGAAAACTTGCATGATGCATGAGAATTTAGTAAAAAAATTAAATTAAACATGCGTTATAACAAAGGATCCAACTCATTCACAATATATACAATTAATATTTTACTAAAAAAATTAACTACGCATTGTGAAAAATTTTTTTTGTGGAGAGTGTCTACAATTAATATTTGAAAAGCAGTCACTTTAATTTTTACGCGAATTAATAATCTCTCGCCGTGTCTTTATTTGTATAGTACTTGATTTACCTTTTTAGATAATAGATAAGACTTCCGCATTTCGTTTAAGTTCGTGTGCCAATATAAACTTGATTTTATGGAATAAAAGTCTTTTTGACTGCAAAATATATAATACTTATTGGAAGAAACATCCAAAAAAATCACCAGTTACTTAGTGACCGCGTAAATAATATCCACCAAAACTTTTATCCTTTAAATAACCTGACTGAATGTTTCGGTTTACTTTTAGATTTTCTAACTTAATTTTTTTTATTTTAAAATTTTCTCGATTTTTTTCCATTTAACACAAATATCATTTGCTATTTGTTTATTCATCTCTTCTTATCATATACAAAAATAGTCTTTGTTAACTTTGAAATATTTATTGTTATTTAGTTCTTATTAATGATCCTTTTTCTTTTTAGTCATTTTTTTTATTTAACTTCCGTTCCGATTAGTGTTGCTATTGCCTCATTATGCGCATAGATCTAATTAATTATTTTAGAAATTTTTTTAAATAAATGACGTTAATCACCTAACAATAATCATCTGCGAATGGCTACTGACTATTAACCATCTGCTAATGACCACCTACTAATATTTACCTACTTAAACCAGCTATCAATGACTGTATATTTATCCCCAATGCTATCAATGACTTGATTAATAGGAATATTTATCCCCATTAATAAAGCTATCAATGACTAAATATTTATTCCCATTTATGATTAAGTAAAACTAATCAATGAATTCAAAATAAACATTTTCTCATATATTTTGAATACTAATAAGAGGTAAAAAATATAGTGCTTCTACAACTCATCATGAGTTATTACTTTTTTATCTACATAAGGTAGACTAGGGTAATATGAGCACCTTGGTAATATAAGCATACTAAAAGCTCTCTAAGATGTGAGCAGTGAAGTTAAGGTGGTAGACTACTAAAAAAATTCAAAAAAGTTGATTTTTCAAAAGTTGCAACATTTTAAACAGTAACTATTGCAGAATCTAAAAATATATAGATCTTCATACGTGCAAAATTTTTTAGACCTCAAAACATATTTATTTTAGCAAGGTAGTTTTGCTTCCCCAAGCAACGCTCATAGAAACGGTTATTGTAGGTTAGAAAACATGGATTGTTTACCACTCTTACAAATTCTTAACACTCAAACCACTCAAACTCTTAACACTCAAAAGCTGCTTCTTTGTTATAAGATTTTCTATGTTGTAAATGACATAGTCTGAAAGAACAAAGTTGTTGATTAGGTTTGTTACTAACATAAATGTAAAGTAATTGCTATCAAAATGGGTTCTGCAGATCAAAAAAATAAATCTAGATGCAAAAGATGTAAATGTTACAGACTACTTGAAAATACTATTGACTTGTCTTCTTCAATTTCAAATAATATTTCACCTCCAACAAATGTATTGTCAAAAAACCATCACCTTCTGCTAAAAAGTAAATTTCTGCCCACTACTGATACTTCAAATATTCTTCAAGATAAAAATATGGAAAATCCAGAATGTTACATTATATTTAATTCTGATGTTTTAAGTTCAATTTTGAATCTTGTTTGTTCATGCCCAAATTGCAAATCATTATTAAAATTAGATAACAATCTGTCGAGGAGGAAAGGTTTTTCACATCAACTTGTTTTGTTTTGTACTGAAAAAAATTGTCAATGGGAGAATGAGTTTTTTACATCGAAACAAATCAAAAATCATAATGAAAAAACAAAACAAACAAGGCATGAAATCATTTGATATTAACATCAGAATGTGTATAGCCTTTCAAGAAATTGGAAAAGGACATGCTGCTATGAAAACATTTTGCAGCATAATAAACAGTCCACCACCAATGCAAAAAAAAAGCATACAATGACATTGTCTATAAAATGCATTTGTGTTATACTAAAGTTGGCCAAGATTCAATAAAAAGAGCAGCTGAACATGCACAACATACAAGTAAGTCTTCTATTGGTGACCCTGATATAAAAAATGCTACAGTAAGCGTTGATGGAACTTGGCAGCGACGTGGTTTTTCTTGTCTCAATGGCGTTGTTACAGCTATAAGTAGTGGTAAATGTGTTGACACTCAAACTCTCATAAAGGTTTGTATAGGTTGCCAGTATTGGAAGAGAAATGAAAATTTACCGGGATATACTGACTGGGCAGAATCTCATATTTGCCCAATTAATCACAAGGGTAGTGCAGGTGCGATGGAAACTTCTGGAGCTTTATAAATATTTAGACGATCAACAGTTTTTAACAAACTGCGCTATACAAACTACTGTGGTGATGGTGACAGTAAGTCTTACCCGGAAATTGTAATTAAGAATGTTTATACAGGGTATAAAATTGAAAAAATTGAATGTGTCAGCCATGTACAAAAAAGAGTTAAATCATGTTTACGCACTCTTAAAGCATAATACAAAGGAAAAATTTTAAAAGTTTTTTTTTTTTTTTTTTGTTAATTCATCTCCCAAAGGACCAGAAGGCTACTACAGACAAGGAGGCTACTTAATTGTGGTTATAACCCTCTCTCAACTCTATAACTCCGAAACACGAAACTTGACGAACAAGGCCGCTGTGCGGAGAAACAAGTTGAGCGCGGTACTACCAGGGACGTGGTGGGGATCGAACTTAGAACCTCTCGTTTATGAAGCGAGCGCTCTACCACTACATCAATACCGCATGGCAAAAGACTTACTGGAAAAGGAAGGATGACTGATAAAGTTATGAATACATTAAAAAATTATTATGGTATGAGTATAGGGTTACCAGACGTCCAGTTTTTACGGAGGAGAAATCAGCACCTAAACTGTAAAAATAATTTTTTTTACTGTGTTCTGCTTTGTAAAAACCGGACATCTGGCAACCCTATATGAGCATACGACAAAACAAGGAAACTTCTATGATATGAAGAAAACAATAGCTAGATTAATTCATCACTGTTCTCAAAGCAACAGTGATGAAGAGTGCCACAAGTATTGTCCTCGTACCAGTAGTTCATGTAAATATCAAAGGGACAAATTTAATAAAACTTTGACTTGTAGAAACAGCATAAACATTCCTAAAGCTGTCTGTGATATAATAAAACCTATTTTTTCACACAAAGATCTTGGTGCAGACATGTTATTAGAAAGATGTCTTGATGGTGAAACTCAGAACGCAAATGAATCACTCAATAATGTGATTTGGACAAAATGTTCCTAAGGCATTTATGTGGGAAGGTCAACACCTGAAATTAGTGTTGCATCTGCTGTCATACAGTTTAATGATGGGGAAACTGGTTTGATGGATGTTCTGCGCAGTTTAGGAATTGATCCAGGATGTTTTACCAAGTATGGTTTTCAAAATACTGATCGTCTGCGTGTAAAGTTAATGGACAAAAAATCATCTGAAAAATTTAAAGACCGAAGAAAAAAGCTTAGAGCAACTAGGAAAGGCTTTGATGATAAAAACAACGATGAAGAGGAAACAGTATATGAAAAAGGGAGGTTTTAACCTGTTTTTATATGTCAATAACTTTGTATATTTAATATTTAAATTTTTATTTCCATTTTTCACTGTTTTATAGTTTTGCCTTTTCTGGCAATGATTGCAGGAGTTGTGTTTGTCCAATTGACTTGAAATTTTGTACAAATGTTCATTATAATGAGCTCAATGTCCTGCAATCAAAAAATCAAGAATGTAAATTTTTGAAAAAACTGAATTTTTGGTCCATTATTTTAGAAATTTGACCTTAATTCAGACGTGTTGAAAAATCTTACAATTAAAAAAAAAATTGATTTTTTTTATCTTAGGTCATTAATCTACATAAAAGGAATACAACTGCAAAAAATTAAAACAAAATTTATTTTAATTTTTGAGATATCTTTGCCAAGATCTTTGCATGTTTTTGACCTAAAACCACTTGTTTTTACCCAAAAATTATTGGAAAAAAAAATTAAAACCTTTTTTTTTTAATGCCTCTATTGTGTTTGAAGTAAAAAAAATAATCTGAATAATATCAAATACGAAAATAATTTTTTTCAGTAGTCTACCACCTTAAAGTGGCTTGTATTTTTTAAATCAACTTTATGTGTTGATAACAGGATTCAGCATAATTAGTTTAAATTTATATGCAGTAATTAGCGGCTCTCATCTAATTAAAACCCTATTAAATTTTTTTGCGTCGTAAAAACATTATCTTCACCCACGAATAAATCTCTGACGCGAAATTTTGATGCTAAAATAATGAAATTTAATTTTTTATAAAGAATAACTTTTTTGAATTTAGATTCAGAAAGATATTTGTACAAATTTATAATATGTTAGCTAGAAATCCGTTCTATTTTTGTTTGAAAACAATGTTATTAAATTTAGGACTTAAATTAAAACAATTAACTTTAGGACTTAAATTAAAGATACAATTTTTGTGTAATATGAGCATGCTCAAACTACCCTGTGTTTTTCATTGAAATTACCTAGTTTAAAGTCCTAAAACTGCATTGGTTTAAAATTGTTTAATATTTTAACAATACTAAATATCTTTCTGAATTTAAATTCAAAAATTTTTTAATTTTGCTGCTTAAAGTGTTAAATAGTAAATAAAATTGAAGAAAAAACGAACTAATTTTTTGTTGTTGTTGTTGCATAAAACAAAGTCTTTTTCCATAAAAGTGGTTTAAAATTTAATCTTTTAATGACAAGTTTTGTTAATAACGAATCACTATATTCGACAAATTAGTTCTAATTGTCAGGTTGGTATTCTTTTAATTAATGTTATTTTTTGAGCTATTTTAAAGTGCCAAGTTGTCTGGGTAATATGAACGATTTCGCTACTTTTTAAAACCTGTGTTTTTTTTGTTTGTTTTTTTCGGGTGCTCAAAATGGATCATGAATAGTGATCCCTACAGTGTTAATTCGCCAAAGTTTTAGATCCAGCATAATTATTTTTGAAAATATTTAAATTTTCGCTTAAGGTGCTCATAATAATATATCCTAAATAAAATACGACTGTAGTTGCATCTACCTATTTTGATAATTAGTACACGTATATCTTATATATCTTTTTAAAAATGGTTTAGGAATTCCATATTTTGCATATAGAGCGTTTGGTCTAATGTTACCATTACAATAAGTTAAAATAGCTGGCTCTACTTTTATCCACAAACTATATCTCCGTTTTGATATTTAAAAATTTAATGAATGTATGCATGTATGTATGTATAAATTTTCGCGCCACGGTAAGGAAGGAGGCGTGAACTTCCCGGTTAAATGCACTTCCGCGGTGCTCTGTGACAAGACCGTAAGGACTTCTTGGGGCACCTAAAAAAAAAATAAAAATAAAAATAAATAAAAAAAAATAAATAAATAAAAATGTATGTATGTATGTATGTATGTATGAATGTATGTATGTATGTATGTATGTATGTATGTATGTGTGTGCGTATGTATGTATGCATGTATGTATGTATGTATGTATGTATGTATGTATGTATGTATGTATGTATGTATGTATGTATGTATGTATGTATGTATGTATGTATGTATGTATGTATGTATGTATGTATGTATGTATGTATGTATGTATGTATGTATGTATGTATGTATGTATGTATGTATGTATGTATGTATGTATGTATGTATGTATGTATGTATGTATGTATGTATTTATGTATGTACTTGTTATGACATCAAATAGAACCTATTGTACTATTTATTACAAGATAATTGTTATTAAAATGACTAATGAAATAAAAATAATAAAATTAAATTTCCTAATATTGCATTTCCTGAAGAAGTTCATGGTAAATATAAAAAGCGAAGTTGAAAGACATAATTGTAGTATTAAAAAAAGAAATACAGCCTGTTGCATATAGGTTACTTGAGCATCAGTTTCGATAACTTGAACATCGATTTTAACAAAGAAAATATAGAAATTCTGTTTATGATTACTAAAATGGTAGCGACACGAATCATAACTTTTGTTCAGAAAACTATGACCAATATTTACGGGAATTTACCTCTCAAAAAACTCAACAACTTAGTTAATACGCACCACAACCAGCATTAATATACTAACAAAAAAAATGTTTATTTACAATTTTGAATAACTCAATTTCAAATAATAAAAGTTTCAATACTTGAGCAGCATAATTTTGAGCAGTCGTGGCACAGTGGTAACGCACTTGCCTCTGAAACATAGGATCCGCGATTCAAACCCCATCTGTGGGCAAGTTTTGCGACATTGGTTCGGTAGGAAGCGTAAACTTCCATGTAAATATTCATCCCCGGTGCTCTGTGATAAGACCGTAAGGACTTCTTGGGACACCTAAATAAAAATTAAACTGAATGTTTTAGCAGTTTATAAGATCTTCTTGACATCGAGTTTCCGCGTTTTTTATTCTTTATTTTTTATGGATATCTTTATTGGTAATTTTTTTTTTTTTTTTTTTACATATTTGTATAAAGTTTGTAAAAAAGAACAAACATGTTACATCAGGGTTGTTAGTGCAAGAAACTAGTTTCATCGTAAATGCATGCGATTATTAAATTCGGAACAATGAATTTCGTTTTAAAACATGTCACTAATCACATCGAAACAGTTAAAAAAACAAACAAAAAATTCTGCACATATATCTACAAAACCGTTCTGCATCGTTTCTTTCAATCGCTAAAGCATCTGAATCAACCATACTACTGTTTAAATGGTCATAAAACAATACAAGAGCTCTTTATGTATCGAACAAACAAAAGGATCTGGAAGAAAGAGTGGCTTTAAGGATAAGAAAGCAGCAATTAGTTTCAATTTAATTCGACGGTCGTTCACGCAAAATCACGGCTTATCGAATCCAATAGGCACACGGACGTCCAAAATGGTCCGTTCGGACGTCCTTAGACGTAACAAATACAACAACTTTCATCCGTCCACTTTGGGTCTATAAAGATTAATATAATATATATTCATTCTTCAGTATAATAGTCCAATTCAGTATAATAGTCAATTTACAAAAGAATATTTCTGAAAAAAAGTAGGGGGGGGAAGGGGCTACTACCCCATTGCCCCCACCCCCTCCCCAAGTTTTGTCACAAAAAATAGTATCTAAAGAAATAACATTTATCACAAAATTGTCTATCAATCATAGAGCCTGTTTAGAAAACCAAAAATAAACAATTAAATTCAAAAGCAAAGTAAATAAACTTTGCTTTTGATTTCCAAAAAGTCAACAAACTAAAAGACATCCACAGTAAAAATTTATTTTAAAATACTTGTTATTAGTTTTAATAAGTCATACATAAAAAAACTAAATTAAAATAAAAAACGACCGCAAATATATTTGCAAATAACGAATAGGAGAAAATGAGCAATGTACTACGTTCTGTTATTTACTGTTAACAAAAACAATTCAGTCTTATTTAAGATACAATAGCTACAAACTCGCATTCAATGCTCACCTTTTATGCATTTATAATAAGGAGTGCTTGTAAATTTACCTCATCCTTTTCTTCCATCCTCGCTAAATAATGGCGTTTTTCCATGATAGCATTCAAAACATTTTTAACTGTTTTCCATGGAGTTGCTCCTCCCACTCCTCCCATTTGAGTAATCTTAAAAATTATTAGAATAAACTAAAAGCATGAATAAATATTGAATCAAATTTAAATACCATATATATATATATATATATATATATATATATATATATATATATATATATATATATATATATATATATATATATATATATATACATATATATACATATATATACATTTGTGTACATATATATACATATATATACATTTGTGTACATATATATACATATATATGCTAGGGTGCATCCAACACCCCATATTTTCAAAAATTGATCTGTCCCTATTCTTAAAATTTTCTATTGGTTCTCACAAGAAACTCTGTTAAATTTTTTCCAAGTTAAATAAGGTTTAGGGGGGGCCACCTTAAGTCTTAAAATTGCAACGAGACCTGAAACGCAAAAAAAAAGTTTTTCAAATGTATGTCATGTTGGATCTCAAAAGAAGCAAAACTTTATAAAAATTTTTAAAATAATTATCTTTTTTTGTTAAAAATATATTTAAAAAAATTTCGACAAAAACCATGAAAAAATATTTTTTTTTTTTAATTTTTTGTTAAAAAATAATAATTTTTGTGCAATAAAACTTAGATTAATAATTCTTGTGTAAAATTTTAACTATTTTTGAAATTTTTATAAAATTTCGTTTTGAGACCCAACATGACACACATTTGAAAAACTTCTTTTTCTTCTGTTTAGGGTCTCGTTGCAAGTTTCAGACTTGAGTTGACCCTCTAAATCTCATTCAATTTTGAAAAAATTTTACAGAGTGTTTTGTGAGAACCAATTGAAAGTTTTAAGAATAGGGACTGATCAATTTTTGAATGTATGGGGCGTTGGATGCACCCTTATATATATATATATATATATATATATATATATATATATATATATATATATATATATATATATATATATATATATATATATATATATATATATATATACTTTTAGCTTTTAATATCTAGACTTTTGGCAATAAAAGTCTATATAGAATATAGACTTTTATTGCTAAAGTGAGTAAACATTAGAAGTTACCTTGCATTTTCTTGCATTTGAACTTTTTTTTAAAATATTTTCAATAATATTGAATCTCTCAGATGAAGTTATTGGTTTTTTGTCATCATTCAAAATAAAATCTCCACTTTGTTTGTTGCTTTTAAGCCTATCAAGGATTTGGGCTTGCAAATCTTAAATCCACTGAAAATTATTCTGCAAATTTAAAGCAAAGTGTGTATTGAAATTCTAAAGAAAGAATAAATCAAAAAAATAGACACATGGATACATTCATGTATCAACAAGATACATGAATGTAACAGCATTAAAAAATCTTTTGATTAAAAGTAACATTTTTTAAACAGTTTTATAACCATTGTTCCATAGTTGTGTGACTTAAATAGCCCTGCTGTTTAATCCACACAATTAATAATAGCCTTGCTATTTCGTCTCTTAATAAAAATGAAATTGAAAAAATTTATTAATAGTTTTTTTTTCATGCAAATAAAAAAAGCCAAAATAAAACTCACGTTAAATTGTCATCTCTTGAACTAAAACTCTACCTTTACTAGTTTTACTTAACTTCTTAACAGTAACTCTTATGGACGTTCAAGGACGTCCTGTGCCCATTGGGAACAGAGAATGAGCCAAAAGGTATAAAGTTTCAGAGTTTTTTGTCAGGAAAATTTTGTAAACCTATAAATTGTAAATTTTACAATTTCAAGTCTTATCGGGCCATTAAATATCCGAACCAATAAGAAAAGCAATCACTGGTTGTTAAAACTCGAGCTCGAACACTTAATGACGAAGTGCTTACATAACTTATTGGCTGCATAATTATGGATGACGAAACGTACATTAAATGTGACATCAGACAGCTCCATGATACAATAGGGGCGGGTTTTGTCACTCGCCGACGATGGGGCTGAAAAGGTCTAAAATATTAAAAAAAAAAAAAAAAAGGCCGCATATTTTCATTTATAAGTAACTTTCTTTTTTAGTTTTTTGTACTTTAGCGTAATAATCAAGTTCATCAATTTCATTTGTTAGTATAATAGTCAATTTACAAAAGAATATTTCAGAAAAAAAGTCCCAGGGAGGAGGGGGGGAGAGGCTACTACCCCATAGCCCCCTCCCCCCTAAAGTTTGTACCTCAATGGCCCCGTCACTGAGATACAAACTTTTACACTTCAATTTTTTGTGAACGTGTCACCAACAAGTTCAAGTACAAATCATTGGATAAATTTGGTAAAAAACTTCTCTTGTGACAAGCAATATGCAGCTGCGGTTTGAGATTTCAAGCTTTCGTCACATTGTCAACTATAAACTCGAATACTTGCAAGCTTGACATTTGCCATTTTATTTTCACGATATTCCCTGATGGTTCTCGCCTGATCTTGCTTCTTGTCATTATTCTAAAAAGACCGTAAAGTGATACAATTTGAGAGACATCAATTTCATACCAAAAAGCTTGAATCAACCCTACTGCCTACATAAAATTATATTAGAGATTTTATGGGTGGTTGATTCGCCGATAAACGCGCATATAAGAATGAATAAACACGCTTATAAAAATTGACGCGCATATAAAAATTAATAACCCTGTAACGATTGCATGCTTTACAACAATCATATAATATAATTATATTATAATTTATATTAAAATAAAAGTTTATTCAAAAGATTTTTATTGGTTGTAAAAAAACAAACAATAAAAAATTACGGGCGCCGGTATAATATCAACAACCCAAACCCATTTCAAGTTGGATAAAAAACAATAACTGTTGTTTAAGATGCAATTGAATCAATTGATAGCGTTAATGGTGTTTTGTTTTTTTTATACATGTTTTTTACAACTGCAAAGTATTTACAAGTAACCATTAGTTACTTGTAAATACTTTGCAGTAAGTAGTTGTTATACATATATATATATATATATATATATATATATATATATATATATATTTATATATATATATATATATATATATATATATATATATATATATATATATATATATATATATATATATATATATATATATATATATATATATATATATATATATATATATATATATAATATATATATATATTTTTTTTTTGAATATAAAGCATAAAAAACAGCTGCGTATAAACTAAATTTATTCTTCGTAATATTTCGATCTGCTTTTGCACAGATCGTCATCAGACGTAAAATATAAAAACAAAAAAACCGTTACAAATATTACATAAAAACATCAAAGAAGACATTAAAAAGAAGCCATAAATGATTACATTTACATAAATTTCTACGAACAGTTGGAGACATCTGTTTAAAAAAATTATCCAAAAAAAAGGAGTCAAATAATATTTGCTAGTTTTATATTTACGTTATTATGTAATCATTAATGGCTTCTTTTTGTTTTTATGTCTTCTTTGACGTTTTTATGTAATATTTGTTACGGTTTTTTTGTATTATATTTTACGTCTGATGACGATCAGTGCAAAAACAGATCGAAATATTACGAAGAATAAACTTAGTTTGTACGCAGCTTTTTTATGCTTTATATTCAAAAATATATATAGGGTAGGGTGGGGCAAGATGACCCGTGGGGCAAGAAGTCTTTTTGCTTATGTGAGAGTATCATAGGACGGTAATGTTTTATCCGTCTATAATACTATTCATAAAATTAAAACAAAATCGTGGAATAAAAAATGTTTTTAATATTGCTGGTAGGTGAGGTTTAAATCGGTTTATTACTTTTTGGAGTATTTTGTTAGTAAAATGCTTCTAATTTTAAATGTTTATTGGATTGGCAATACTTATGCGATTAAGGTAAGAAATGTGTTGTTTTATAGAGAATTTATCCCACAATAATATATAGTCAAGAAATTTTATAACTTAGCAATAAAATTAATTTTATTTGTATTAAACTTGCACTCACTACAGATGAGGCAAGATGTCCTCGGTTACGTGGGGTAAGATGCCCTCAAAGGGCATCTTACCTCACGTAATTTAGTAATTTACTAATTTAGTTATTGACAATGTTTATATGTTGGTTTATATGTTGATAACTATTATACATATTTATCAATAGCTTTTTAAAATAATTTTATATATTAAGTAAATGTTATAATGTATATGCTAAGTAAAATGAAGCTGTATCACATGCTATTGCTGCAATTCAATACATATTTGTAAAACTTTTACAAATATGCATTGCATTCAGCTGAATAAAGTTGTATTAATACAACTTCATATATTATTACATGCGCATAATACAATTTCTACTAAAAGGAGCTGTGTTTAGCATGCAACATCATTAATAATTGCAACATCGTGTTATTGTTAATAATCTTGAGTAATTTTGTATGTATATGTAACTTTAGTAAGTTCTTATTTAACTCAAAGAGAGTTAATTTATAGATGTTATGTAATCTATAAAATAATAATGTATTGAATAATTATATAATACTGTGTATGTGTTGGTATGTTTATATAATTAAAATTTTAAGGTTTTAATATTTCTTTAGATACATATTTAAACATTACAAATAATGGTGAGAAATTATGTGCGAAAAACACAGAGAGGTGCAACAAATGATAGAATAAAGTCAGCATTAGATGTAATAAAGATGGGCTGCAGTCTAAAGAATGTTGCATCAGAATTTAGTATTAATAAAAAAACATTACACCGTCATCGAGATGGAAAAGTAAAAGCAGCTGGTGGTTTATCTCTGGGTGGAAAATTTCCTGTTTTTAGTAAAGAATTTGAATTAAAGATTGTAGTTCAGATTATGAAAACAGCATTATTTGGCTTGACAACAATAGATGTGCGTCGCCTAGCATATGATTTTGCTAAGCAAATGGGAATCGATAATCCTTTTAATAAAGAGTCAAAAATGGCAGGAGTGGATTGGCTGCGAGGATTCATGTCTCGCAATCCACAACTTTCTATTCGAACTCCACAAGCCACCAGTATAAGCAAAGCCATTGGCTTCAATAAACCAAAAGTAAATCATTTTTTTTCAGTATACAAGTCATTATTTGAGGAACATAAGTTTTCAGCCAAACAGCTCTGGAATATGGATGAAACTGGAATCACAAACGTCCATAAGCCAGGAAAAAAAATTGCAATGAAAGGCAAACGACAAGTTTCGAAAATAACTAGTGGAGAAAGAGGTGCTACTGTGACAGTTGTGTGTGCAATGAGTGCAAGTGGCACTTATGTCCCACCCTTATTTATATTTCCCTGTAAGCGAATGACTGATAGGCTGGCTGTTGGTGCACCTTCAGGCTCAATTATTAGAGTTAGCTCCAGTGGGTGGACTGATTCATCTTTATTCATTGAATGGTTAACACATTTTGTTGCTGTGACTCATGCATCTAAAACTAATGAGCAATTAATTGTACTTGATGGTCATCAAAGTCACAAAACACTTGAGGCCATTAACTTTTGTCTTGACAATGGGATCCATCTCATAACTCTTCCACCTCATTGTACACACAAGATGCAACCTTTAGATCGTACATTTTTTAAACCATTAAAAGTTGGCTACAATACAGCAGCAAGCAACTGGATGTTATCACATCAGGGGCGTAGAATTTCATTTTTTGACATGGCAGGTATTTTTGCAACTGCCTACAACTTTACTGCAAACAATGACAAAGCAATCAATAGTTTTAGATGCTCTGGTTTGTACCCAATAAATGACCTTATTTTTAATGATGAAGCCTTTGAAGCAGCTTTGCTCACTAATGAAGCTGAGCCATTGAAAATCTGTCAGCAATCTAGTGAATTGCCTAATTTGCCTCTTGTTGCACCTTTACAGTTGGCAAATATCATGAGCACAATAACTACTGCTGCAAAATTGAAGGCTGTTGATGATGCAGTTTTGCCAATTGTTGATGAGTATCTTGGCCTTCATTCTCCCTTAAATATTTTGGAAAAGATTTCTCTACGTCCCAAAATTCCTGTTTTAAGACAACGAAAGAGAAAGACAGAGTCAGCTGAAAACCTTACTTCTTCACCTTTCAAGAAGCGACAATGTAAAAAAAAAAGCATCAAGCAGTCACATTGCGTAAAGAAAAAGCTGCACTTAATAAGGTGATCAAGTAAAAAATGAAATCAATAAATTTGAAGACAAAAAAGGTGAAAAAGCCTGAAAAGCAGAAAGCAGAAAGACCTAATGGCATAAAGAAACAAACGAAAAAGAAGAAAGATATGGTTTCTGCCTCTGAAATTTTTATCACTGATACAACTCTATGCACCATATGCTCTTGTCCATACCATGTGCCACCATTTGATGATTGGACACAATGTAGTAAATGTACATCTTGGTACTACTTTTCATGTGGTCCAGATGATTCAGACTTATGCTACAACTGTGA
The DNA here is from genome assembly GCF_038396675.1 of Hydra vulgaris. NCBI lineage: Eukaryota > Metazoa > Cnidaria > Hydrozoa > Anthoathecata > Hydridae > Hydra > Hydra vulgaris. The sequence continues at coordinate 35,385,862 of NC_088922.1, forward strand.
ATCATAATCATGTATATGTTATTTGAACATTTATGTTAGTGATATAAATTAAAAAAAGTTATTTATCTTCAAGACAATTGCATAGAATAATTGCAGGGTTTATATTTCAGTTATTTTAATAAAATGTAAAGAGTTTTAATAAAGAACTATTATTAGCTTGTATTTTAACTGATAGTTATTTTTAACAACTGTTTAAAAGGTTTGGGGCAAGATGCACTCTTTGGAGCATCTTGCCCCACGGCTGGGGCAAGATGTCTCCTTGCACAGTTATTAGTTTTTTTAATTTTAAAGTTTATCACCAGTAATAAAGTAGTTATTTTATCTTACCAATGTCTTCTCTTATAAGTAGACTTTGATATTAAAAAGAAAAATTACAAGAAAATGTAAAAGTATTTGTTATATACGTTAAAGTTTGTTAAGGGGGGCATCTTGCCCCACCCTACCCTATATATTCACGTACAACAAGATACAACATATATATATATATATATATATATATATATATATATATATATATATATATATATATATATATATATATATATATATATATATATATATATATATTATATATATATATAAATATATATATATATATATATATATATATATATATATATATATATATATATATATATATATATATATATATATATATATATATATATATATATATATATATATATATATATATGTATATATATATACATCAGGTACACGGAAATCGCGAGATCTGGAGCCAAAAATACGCCGAAAAACTGAAGACACTTTTTTTGAACATTTTTTTAGTAACATCAAGGAAACGTAATTTTGTTGTGTTTCTTTGTAGAAACATATATAAACTTAGATTGTTTTTTAAAAAAAGAACAGTTTACCTTGATTTATATGTGACTTTTATATATGTTTACTATAATTGTTTATTAACTTTATTGCTCGTGAAAATTTTGTTAATGTTCTCATGGTAAGATGTTGTCAATTAAAAGTTCGGTCATTTTTTAAAACTATCTGTTCCATTTTCTACACTAATTTTCTTTTTATCTGTCAAATTTCATTGAAAAATAAGGTATTGCAGATAGCTTACAAAGTGTTGCACTTTTGGTACCTAAATTTTGTTTTCCTGAATTCGGTAACTGGATATTGGGTTAGGGTGGGGGGGTGAGGGGGCAATGATTGTTAAAGCAATTATATTTGATTTACATTTTCAGCATTTGAATGTAAACGTTTTTTCAGCTTTGAAATGAATTTAAAAATTAAACAAAAATTCTGTTATTAACTTTTTCCTTACTTTATTGAGTTTTTTAAAATTTACTACATGCTATAATATTTATAATTCTGTAAAATGTTTAAAAAATAATAATTTAATTCTTTGTTTACTTTTACATTTTACATTTAAAGTTTCTAAAATTTTATTTGATTTAATGAGATTGCAAAACTAATTTGTTGATCTTACCAATATTTGTTGTACAAGGTTTGTATATTATTTCGTCTTTTATTTATTGATTTCTTTTTTTATTAGCAATTTTCCTATTAGTAATTTTTTTATCCTTATCTTTATCCTATCCTTATCCTTATCTGCTTAACAGTTTATAACAAGTTATTAAAATGTTATATAAAAATATATTAAAATTTTTATTTTCTATAATTATTTAAAATTTTTGTAATTAAACTAAAGTTATAGCAATACTATATGAACAAAATGTTTCTATTTTCAGGAAGTATGGGTCCTCGAAAGTGTAGTGTGTTTTGTGAACCAGTGAAAGAGTATTTATCTTCAAACTTCGTTTTACATGGTGAAATAAATACATTCATTAAAAATGGGCATGTTATTTATTCTCTGACAATGGTGAGCCTTTCGTTAAAACCTGTAAACAAGTTAATGAGTTATGTAGCTTCAACATCAGTAAAAATCAATTGCGTGATGTTGTTGCAATATCAAAAAAATGGGCAGTAATTATTCTCATGATTCTAAAAATTTGATTGCATTTTGTAATGAGCCATTTACAATCTCGACAATGGAACCTGCGCATCCTAATCCTAGTAGTTCATTGGTTTCTGTATCAGTTGAATCATCCGCGGAAAGCGTTATTACTTTACCTCCAGTTAATAGTGCTTTCTCTTTTGTTAGTGGAGAAAGTGAAACAAGTAATAAGGTATCACGAGAAAAGCTTACTCCTAGGAAAAAAAAACTCATTAATTGGTTATCATATTTATCTTCTCAATTAGCAAGTTCCTCCAGAGACCATCGGAAAAAAATAGCTCTAGTGAGTGCTAAATTTTTTAGTAAGACTTATTAATTAAAAATTCGCAGACAGAGCACCAAGAGAAAAGAAGTCATTATTAGAACTTTTAGGGCAGAAGTTAGAGACCTTAAAAAACAAATAAAAACAGATCATTCAGTTCAGATCATTCAGTTCGTAAACTGAAAGCTAAAACAAAAGCATTAAAAGTAAAACAAAAACAAAACTTAATTCAAATAAAAGTAAAACATAATGCTGATGTTAAGGCAAATAAAATGTTGATTGCTCAAATAGAAAACAATATGGCCCAGGTAAAAGAAGGAAAAATTCCAAATGTTAATATGTCAGAGGATGAAAATACTTACCCTTAACAAACGAGGATGATAATTTATAGCATGTTATTGGCTAATGTTCCAACTGGTAACATTCAATTCTTAATTAGAAAAATTGGACAATATTTGGGTGTTACCTTTACTGATATTACTCATCGTTGCACTATTGAGCAAATGGCTCGTAAGCTTGGAACTATAGCAGAATTGCAATCAGCAGAATGGGCCATACATAATTCTCATCTTACTCTTGGATTTGATGCAACAACACAATAAGGTGTTCATATTAACACCATTCACCTTACATCTAAAAACAACTGTCAGGTCATCGCTGTAAACTAGTTATTAGGCGGAACAGCTATTGATTATGAAAGCCATATGTTGTGCAGTTGATCATTTAGCTTTTGTTTACTCAGACTTTCACTTGCATCCATTTAATGAACCTCGCAGTGCAATCATCTCAAATATGTCAAACACAATGTCTGATAGAGTTTCAGTTAACCATCTTACCATTACTAAATTATGTGATACCTGGGGGAAGAATCTGAATGAGCTTAACTACCATTTGCATTCACTAGACACAATAGCCATTTCATGTCGCGAGGCCTTGAAATCTCTAGAATTCGAACACTTTGAACTGTTCGGAAGGGATTGTATTGCAGTCAAAATTGTTTTAGCTATAAACAAGATGAGGTTTAAAGATATCAAAGGTGATCCACAAGGGTTTGTAAATTTTTTAAACAACAACAAACTGCCTTGGGGTACTATTCCAAGGTATTGTGAAAACCATCTTCACATTCTTTTTCAGACTTGTTTTATTTTTATGAAATACTATACTGATTTTTTACATTATCTGATTGGCTATAAAATGTGCCAGTTTACAACCAATTCTACGAGCAGCTTTTTGTGATGCAACTGATAGAAAACAAATGGGAGAGCTTGCGCTATTTAGTAAACTTCTCACTGGACCAAGGATGACAACGTTTTATTTATCAGCCAAGAATTCCAGTTTTGATTATGTCACTGTTATCCAGGTAGTAAAAAATATTTTGGGAAAAATTACAAATTGCAAATCTAATCCGGCTGCACTCTTTAGCAGAAAGACAGATTTTTTTTGGTAATAAACTTTTCCTCAATATTTTAAATACAATAACAACATTATGCCCTGTTGATGACTTAAGGCAGTGGAGGATGTCTTGGCTCAACAATATAAAAGATATTTCTTTCTTTCAATTACAGATACACTCAAGGGGGAGACAGCAAGTGCAAGGCATCACAATATAGATAGTGAAGAATTAATTGGTATGTTTAGTGACGCCAAGGGAAGATGCCCTAATGCAACAATTTGTTATATATCAAACAAATTAAGATCCAAATAGAATAGGACTATAGATTATTTAGATAATCTTGAAGAGGTAAATTGAGAAAAGGTAGTTAAGTGGTTACTTATGTGCAGTAGCGCCATCTTGTTGAAGTTTCCATGGTTTATCATTGAGCATAAGCAGGTCAATTGATGGAATTAGGTTGTTTTCCAGTACTTCTACGTATATTTTGGAGTTGATTCTTCCGGTATATGTTTGGCACATACCAACACTTTTGTAATTAAAGCATGACCAGATTCCTATCGAGCCTCCTCCACTTTGTCTAATGTACCTGGCGTAATACTTTTCGTGAGCCATTCTATTGACTGTTATGTTAGATTTGCGATTGATAAGCTCAAAGTTACTCTCATCACTCCACATAATGTTTTTCCATTGTTCTATTGTCCAATACCTTCTTTCACGACGCCATTTTAGTCTCCTTTGTTTATCAAATGGATGCAGGAGCGGTTTTTTCAAAGCAGAGTAGACTCCAATCTTGTATTTGAGAAGTATTCGGCGAACTGTGCTTTGAGAAATACATGTATTTCGCGTTGTATTAAACTCGAAATACATGTATTTCTTGTTTGTAATTGTGGTCAATTCTTTGTAATTAATTCTTGGATTAGCTCTGACAGCTCTAAAAAGGGCGCTATCGTCTTTTCTGGTGGTTGACTAGGATCTACCTGGCCTCATTTTCTCGCTGGCACCACCAGTGTGAAGAAAGTTTTGCTTTGTTGTCCGAACGCATTTCTCAGAAACTCCAATTAACCTGGCAAATATCTCTATTACTTTTGGTTCCTTCTTTAATGTGAGTAATAACTTGCCATCTTTCACCTTATGTGATACGTCTTTTGCCCATTTTTCGCGTCTTTTTAGTGCAAACTAACTTAACTTTTGTTTATTTATTAAATAATGATTAACTAATTCCAGATAAGTCATATTTATATAAGATTTTTTGACAAAACCAATTAATTTAGGCCTATTAATGAGAAATATGGCAAAAAAACTACTAATTAACTATCAATTAACAAGATATAAGACTTTTTTGATTGTGCGTCTAAATTTATGAATAAAATAAAACCAAGCTTATCAATTAACTTTTTTGTGTTAAATGGTATAGAATGAGTAATAAACATCCTGTAAAAAAAATTAAGGTACTCTATAATAGAGTTTCACTTCCTCTTTTAAATTATATATCAAAGATAGCGGTAGCACTTTTATTTTATTTTTATTTTAAGTATTTTCTTACATATACGTAAAAAAAAATGAGTGCGTCTAAATTTATGAAAACCACTGTATAAGCACTTATTTGCAAAGAAACTTGATGACCTAAATGATGGTTATGTTTGAAAGAATTGTTGGCAGAAAACTCTGTCATGAATGGTATGATAGTGAATGCGTAAAGTCTGTCATTTATGATGGTAGAGTAGAAAAATTAAGCTAGAGACAACAAGACAGAATTTACACTTTTTCTTATTGGAAACAAGATGAAACTGATTATGAAGCAGTTGAACATAAGATGAAAAAAATCCAACTCGCTGCTGATGTTGTATCAGGAGAATTAATATTTTCTTAATTTGAATTTGAAAATAATATATGCGCCACACCTTAATTTTTGTGACTTGCAAAAGATTCCTGCAAGATTTGTGACTTGCAAAATAGTTACAAAATAAAATTTTAGCGGCTTGCAAATTTGAAAGAACATTTTGTAACTTGCAATATGGGTACAGCAAATTTTGTGGCTTGCAAATAAATATTGCAAGTTTGGTGGCTTGCAATTAGGTACCGCAAGTTTTGTGGCTTGCAAATAGGTATTGCAAGTTTTGTGGCTTGCAAATAAGTACCGCAAGTTTTGTGGCTTGCAAATAGGTACAGCAAGTTTTGTAGCTTGCAAATTTTTTTGATAGACGGTTCTGGCTAACCTTCACGTGGTGTCTATTGTTAAAAATGACCTAATTTTATTCATTAATGGAATTTAAAATTAAATCATTCATTAAAAGCCAAGACAAAAGTTAAGTACATTTTATATTTCAAAAAGCTTGTTGTTTTTGTGTGTTTTTTTTAGGTTGAAGTTCGAGTGAAGTCCATCCCTTTACATCAAAAAACAAATACTCAGAAGCATCTTGTAATGTGGTTAAATAGTTTTTTATAATAATTTCTCCCTGCTTAAAAAAGCATTTTAAACTTTTTGTGAAGTTCTCATTAAAATTTTTTTAAGGTTCTAGGCAAAGCAGGGGGGTGGAGTGACATATGTCTCCTTCCATAAAACTATTTGTACACCATTAGTTACTATTATTCAAAGTATTGAAATTTAATTTTTATTTTTTGTAATAGATTTACTTATTTTAGTAACGATTGAAATAATTAAAAGAATGAAATTTTGATAGGGTGTGTTAAACCTTATCCACAACCCAACACTCAACTTTAATATAGATCTGTAGAATAAGCTAGTGATGTGGAATAAAAAAATAAGAACTTGTTATACATGAATATTACCAATTTCATAAAAAAAAAAACACTTTTATGAAAAAAATGTGTACTTTGGTGAGGTGTAGGTGCTGGATTGGCACCCACCTCCGGATTCCTCAATTCTCCCTTTACCTAGAAACTAGTTTGAAATTATAGCCCATTTTTACATCTATCTTTTGATACCAAGTTATAGATATTTGAACAAGAATTGGCAAAGTTATGACAATTTATGCGAAAAATATTTTTTATTTGACCACAGTTTTGTCAAGAAATCAATATATCGAAAATTTGCTACTAAAAACGTCATAACTTTTTATAGAATTGTTCGATTTTTATAATTTTTTCACCTTTAAAATACTGCATTTTCTATTGATATATAACATTCAAGTATTTGATCAATTTAAAAAATTTAGTCCACATACCTAATATATATATGCGTATATATATATATATATATATATATATATATATATATATATATATATATATATATATATATATATATGTATATATATATATATAGATAGATAGATAGATAGATAGATAGATATATAGATAGATAGATATATAGATAGATAGACATATAGATATATATATATATAAATATATATATATATATATATATATATATATATATAATATATATATATATATATATATATATATATATATATATATATATACTACAGCATATTTATGTAAATATGCTGTAGTATATATATATATATATATATATATATATATATATATATATATATATATATATATATATATATATATATATATATATATATATGCATATATATATATATATGCATATATATATATATATATGCATATATATATATATATATATGCATATATATATATATATGCATATATATATTGTTCATTGTTTCACTTCATTTCAGGTTTATCTAGCAGTTATGGTTTTCTTTGCTCAAAATTTCACTGATAATTTAGTCGCATGTAAAAGTGTTTTTAATTTTAAAATTTATAATAATGTGCAGTTAACCATAAAGATAAAAATATTGATATATAATATAAAAATACTTTTAAATTAAACAAAATTGGTTCATACAAACATTTCAGATATGATTCATACCATTTATAAGGATAAAAACCACTGTATTCAAATGCAGTAAAGATAAATTATTGGAACATAACAAAATTTAAAAAAAAATACTTACTACAACATAATTCTAAATTTTTATTAAATAAAATAACCTCAGAATCCTAGCTACAAAGAATAAGATCACCTTTTTCAAAATCAATTAATAAAGGAAATGACCATACTCCATCAGGTCAATCCAGAGTTGTTAGTCCTTGGCTTCGGCCTTACCATAAGGCCAAAAATACCTTAAGCCTTGGTCTTGGATTTGAAATTGTTGACCTTAGCCTTGAAAATTTTGGCGTTGGCTATGATTGTTTTGGTCTTGGCCTTCAAAAAAAAACATTAAACTAAAGAATTAAAAGTTTTTATTCTTAATTTTTATGTATTTTTGTTTTTGGCTTTCACATATATCTTTAAGTATATTTTCTTATTGACTTCGTAGAGTTCTGCGCATAACTTTGGTGTATTTTTACAACATGTGGTTTTATTGTCACAGCATTTGCTACCTAAAGTTTTGTTAATAATTGGCCTTAATGTAAGGAAAAATTTTAAATCTTTGGTCTTGAAAATGTTTGCGTAGGTCTTGGCCTTGAAACTCTTACTCTTGGCCTTGACCTTAAAACTCGTAGCCTCAGTCTTGTCCTTAGCCTCGTAACTTTTGGTCTCGGCCTTAACCTTGTAACATGTGGCTTTGGCCTTGCTAATTTTGGCTTTGTTAACAACTCTGGGTTATCTATCGTACTTAACAAGGTATGTGGTTCGTTTAGGATTTAATTGATCAATTTGTACCACTTGCGCAAGTTCCCAAGATACTTCAAAAGAATCTTCTTCTCTAACATAATGTTGTATAGAAAAACCTACAAAATGCTCTATTAATTGCTCTATTAATTTGTGTACTCCTGCATCCTGAATTTTTTCCATTAATTCTTTTTCTTTGCTTTTAACAGCTGCATCACATATAATACGAGTTTTTGAATTATTACTTATGTTAATTAAAGATTGTGTGTTTAGTGTTAAATTTGCTTAAATGACAATACGGAGATTTTGATATAATTCCTCCAAAGACAAGTTTATTTATTTGCTTTCTTCTATCTTTGTTTTACAAAAAAGTTTTTTGTCACATTCGACACCTAAGATTATGCGATGAAAATTTAGTCGAGAAAGGTGCACTTTTGTCTTTAATGGCTTTTTTATTGGCTATGGCTTTCTTGCAGCAATATATATATATATATATATATATATATATATATATATATATATATATATATATATATATATATATATATATATATATATATATATATATATATACATATATATATATATATATATATATATATATATATATATATATATATATATATATATATATATATATATATATATATATATATATGAATATATATATATATATATATATATATATATATATATATATATATATATATATATATATATATTTATATATATATATATACAACAGCATATTTATGTGAGCATTTGCTCACTTTTTTTGCTGATCTAAATCAATACGGCTTTTTTAGAAAAAGAAGAAGAAAACAAAGAATAATGAATAAAAATATTGCTGCCCCGTTCCAAACCCTCAGTCGATGTAGCAGCACTCCACTGCGAGTCAGGCTATTTGTCAGTCGATGTATGTACTGAAGCCCCCGGCAGCAGGCTGTTTCAGTATGACGTCACACTGCTCACTTAAATTAGCAGTATAAGATGCGCTTTCGTGTCGAAACTTTCTCAAAGTGGTAACTTTTTAACAAAAACATAAAGAATATTTATTGGCTCTAGTACATACATCGAATATCTTATAGCCTGCTGCTACAAGGGAGTGTTGCTACATTGACTATCTTATAGCCTGCTTCTACATGGAAATGCTGCAACATCTACTGAGGATTTGGCATAGGGCAGCAATCTTTTTTATTTTATTGTTTCAATTGAAATTTCTGATGTTTAAAAATTCTCAACTAACGAGAGCGCAACAAGCGAAAAATAAAATCATTTTAGAGCGCTAAACTGTAGCTTTACCTAAAATTACATTGTATTTGTTAAGAATTTTGTATTTTTTACCTAGTTTTATCCATAGTTCTTCTTTGCCCTGTAAAACAATAATTTTTTAAATTAATTTACACTGTCTGTGTCACATGTATTAAATAAATAAAGTAGAAAATAAACTCCGGTATTCCGGTATTCCGGTACATCCCTAGTTTATTTTACTATCCATTAGCATAAAAAATGTACTTAACGTATAATGTAAAATCTATATAAATATTTGCTTCACATTATTGCTGCCTGGATAATAGAGATAAAAATGATTCAATATATATATTTTTTTCTGTTTATGAGTTGTCTTCCCTTCAGATTTGGCTCTAGGACTTCTCTAGGATATGGAACAGTTGATGATTACTTATGTGCGAATCTACATTACAATCTGGTAGAGGGAAAAAATCTGGTAAGGAGTACAGCAAAGTAAACAATACCATAAGTTACTGAAAAAAGCATTATCAGGAATTTTGCTCAACAACAAGAAAATAGATACTGGCAGATTTTGACTAGATTTGCAGGATGGATGGAAACGACACGCTATGAAAGCGAAAAGCTCAAAAAGTGGCCATAAGTGGATTTTTTTTGATACACCATTTTCATTAATTTTTTTTACAACTTATTAGAAAAAATATCAAATGATAAGAAAAATATATATTTTGGTTCTCTCATGTCTACTACTATCCTAGTCAGAGAAGCATTTTTTCCTACCTAGTAGAAGGTAAAAAAAGTTCGCTAAAATTCGCGAACTTTTTATACTTTTCTAATTTTAATTTTTTTTACTCATTTAGATGATTTTTTTTATTTATTTTTATCATAAAGCTTTATTTAGGCATTCTTTTATCTTTTTTAAAAGTAAAAAGGCTAAAATATTGAATATAACTTTTGCCAAATGAGTAATTAAAATATTAGGTGAAAATATAAGTTTTTCGATAAATATTGTTTTTGAAAATAATATATTTCAAAAGTTCCGCAGAGTTCCACCCTGAAATGAATTTTTTATCCTAGGGGATGTTATCATGGATAACTAAAAAAAAAATCAGCTGCCCCAAATTGCCCGAAATGGTTTATGGGCATAAGTATAAAAAATAAAAATCTGTGTATAATATTTTTCCCCCCATAATGAGGGGGTTGTAAACTGTACGTGGTCATTACTTCTGAACGCCAAAAGATTTTTTTATGAAATTTGAATTCTATTGATAAAATTAAGTTTTATTTTAAGTTTTGAAAACAATTATGTTTAAAATACTGTCCCCCCTCTCAGAGGGTTGGAGGCGGCCATTATTTGGGTTCTTCATGTTCCCAAGCTGCAATAACCGTAATATTTTGTAACACATCCTCATTTGACAATAGTATTAAAAATAAAAAATTTGAGAGTTCACATCATGCCTGGAAAAGTGTTTCATCCTTATTTCTTGAATCTTGAATACAGATATTTTTAACATGATGTGATTATATTATGTTAAATATTACATGACGTGTAGTGGTTTATAACTAAAGTGAATAATTGTTGTTAATGTGTTTGTACGCGTACATTCTTGATAAAGTGTGCACACTTTATCAAGAATTATAAACATATCTAATACAGAGTGTCTAGATGGATCGGAAACAACTGGAAAATTCTATATGAAAGCTGGAATGGATGGAGCCTCATCTCAAATTGTATACAGTCAAAGGTTTGATGACACAGATCTTTCAATAGGAGTTGAAAACGAAAAATCCTTGTTTGAAACTGCAATTGTTTCGTTGAAACTGGAAATAGGGGCCATCACTGTATGGTCGAACCCAATGCCTTTAAGCCCCCACTTTTGAAGGCCTCTTCACCTACAATACCAAAATCTTTATTCATTGGCAAATGGTCAAAGTGACGTGGGACGCGACCTTTTTGTGCAAAAATCAAGAAAACGCCAATTAAATTTAACACTTAGCATTTTCTTGATTCTTGCACAGAAACTCCATTAAAAGTTATATATATATATATATATATATATATATATATATATATATATATATATATATATATATATATATATATATATATATATATATTTCAAGGCCCCATACTTGTCTAAAAATGGTGAAATTGATATGATCACATTTCTCTACTAATTACTTTGTATTAATATAGCTAAAATGAATTAAATATAAAAGTCTGTTGAATAAAAGTGTTTAAAAAATAATGGCCGTAGGTATAATAAGCTTTTTTTCAATTGTACCTAGGGCCACCATCTATTGTACTTAGGACTACTCTCTGAAAATTAGGTTTAATTCCATAATAAATAAACAACAACAATAGGCACAAATTTTATTCAAGATTTCTTTATTCTTAGATTGTTTTCAACAAATTTATCTAATGTTAATTAGAATTCTCGTGATTAAACAAATTCTTCATCAGTAAAAACACATATGAGCTTAGGCATAAGCAAACTATATGGCCCTAGGTACCCTCATAGGCCCTTGATACCCTCATAAAAAATGTCAGATTGAGAAAAAACTTATTATTATTTTGTTTGTTACTTATGTATGAACATTGCATTTCATAAATAAGTAACAAACAAAATAATATACAAGAACCTATAGAAAAACATTTCCTCTAGAATTGTAAAACAATATAAGATACCAGCAGCAGTACTTTACTTTAAACCATCAAAAAGCATTTTCTGACTATAACTTGCCGTGGCAACACACTCTGAGAATATAAATAGGATTAAAAAATAAAATTTTTTACAGCTAATCACTTGACTGAGAAGCATAACTTAAAACTTTATAGTTTTCAAATGGAGGCTCTAGGTACAAGGAGACTCTAAGTACACAAAACTCCGCTAATTGCGGCAAATATTTTCTTAAATCATAAAAGGATCATCTTTTTGACCTTTTTAAAAATTCTTCATAGTTGAACATTTGTTTAAATTTTCAACATCTAAAATTGTCAGTGTTATTATACGGTTCAAGCATGGTCATAAAAGTTAGATCTATGGTTTAAAGTATAAACATTTAAATTACCCTTGGTAGTTTAGGTATAATTGCTAAACCTTCTTTACAAATGTCTCGATGCAACGAGGTTTTGTTAAAAGTACTATATAATAACTAATTAGCCGCTTAAGCAAAGTATTTATTATCAATAGTTAATACCTATGGTTATATAACGATATATTTTATCTTTATGTTTTTGGCTTTGGTAGCATTTATTTTAATAGTTTTAACATTTGCATAGTATTGTCTATTTAAAGACTTTTCTCAATCAAACATGCATTAAATTATCTGTTTATAGACTTTCCTCGATCAGCCATGCATAATAATGTCTATTTTAAAAATTTCATCAATAGACCATCGTTAATCGTAGTTTATATATATAAGAGACTATTTTTCACTTTTTTATCCAACTTATTTGTGCCATGAATAGTTTGCTGTGTCTGGCATTATATTCTATACTAAAATAAATACAACGTTAAAAAATACTCATTATTTGCATAAGATTAACTTTTAAAAGACATGCAAATTGTATCTATGTGTTCTATAGAGATTTGGTCTACAAAGAAGCTCAGAGTTTTAAAAACTAATTTTTAGTTATCAACTAAAAATAAATTTATTATTATCCTCATTTATAAAACTGTCTTTAACTAAACATTTTCTTTTTAAGTACGAAAAAGGTGACGCAGCATCAAAGATTTTCAATAATCTAAATCGCTCAATTACACTTCATACAGTCCAAAGATATAATAATCAAGGATAGAAGTTCTATAAAATTTTAAATTTTACTTAATTTGCGAATCACGTAGAAAAATATACATTTGCAAATTAAAAACTCATTTAAATTGAAATGAAAAATGACCTTCAGAACATTAGTCAAAGAAAATTTATGAAATAGTTAGGTGTTCGGAAGAAATAGTGTTGTTGGTCATCTTCGACAAAATAACAGCAAACCTCATAGTTTAAATTAAATTTTTTTTGCTAGTTGCTTAGAAGGATGGCAACCTAGAGTTCGATAAAACTGGTGTAAATACGATAAAACTTGTGTAAAGTACGACAAAACTACTGTAAAGTACAATAAATTAATAAATAATAACAATAAAATATTAATTAGCAAATTAAGCTAGCGAAACGAATTAAATTAGAAAAATTGTTAAAAAATTGCTTGCTAGTTTTTAAATGGAAGAAAAAAGTGATTTTTATTAACAGAATATCATTGTTTTAAAAAGAAAAAAAAAGAGGTTATTTAAAAAAAGAAAAAGATTGGTATCAGAAATATTTAAGGAGATAACTTAAATAAACAAAAAATAAAAAAAAATGACATTCTTACACACTCTGTTAAAGCCACATAATAGATGTTTTGTCCCAAGTTTAAAAATGGTTAACGTTTTGCACATTTTGATGAATTGGTTTTATTACAATTTTATGGATTTGATTTTTTTTTTAAATTGCGAGAAATTGGATTTTAGTAATCTAATTTTTTAAAGAAGAATATTGTCATAATAGACTTCCTTCATTAAATAACTCAATAAAAGTTTATTAAAGATACAATAATAACTCATACTATTTTAATATTTATTTTGGTTTTTTCCAAAAACCAAAACCAAAAAACTTTGAAAGCTTTATAAAATGAAAACCTGTATCGTAAACTATTATTTAAGTATTGAGGATCTACTGCTGTTTTTTTTAATATCATTATATAATTTTAATATTTCCTACTATTTACTGGTGGTAGAGGCGTAACAATTTCCAATTGTTACGCCTCTGAAATTGGTCTAAGTTTCCCTAGTTTTTAAGGCAATTTGTTTTTTTACGCAATTAGTATTTTAAAACAAGGAAATTTTTCGCATTTATTTTTGGAATATCTTAAATGAAAATATCTATTGTGGTTGAATTTTCGTCCTATTTTTTATGAATAGCGTTACAGAGAAGGCTAATATCAATGGTTTGAAGTTTATTTTGATAAATTCATTTTTTAAATGCTTAAAATTATTTAGCCCTGCCCCCTCTTTCCCACCACCACCACACTCCCACGCACCACTCCCACACCACTAAATATTTTTTTCTTAATGCGAGAGTGTAAACTATTTTTTAATTTAATAATTTTCGCATGAGGTCTGAAGAGGCACTCTAAAAGACCTTTACTGGTCTTTTACATTATTTTGATGAGTATAAAGTTATTTTTAGATAAAAACAACTTTAGTTAAGATTTTACTTGATTAAATCTAACCGGAACATTTTTTTTTTATTGAGCGCAAAAATATTTTATTGATTTGGCGTTTTAAAGTTATTCTATAACCTTATTGTACATTTAATGTATGACGTTTTTCATACTTTTAAATTTTACGAAAGACTTTATGTGTTGTGAAGTTCATTTCCTTTGGCTTATTTTATTTTTACGCTTTAGTAAAGCGAAAGCCTTTAATTATAGTTAGTGAGTTTAATACAATTTTTATTAATGAATGCGGTTATTGGAAGTCGTATATCACACTAAGCGCAAAAAAAAAATATATTTAAAGTGGCTTAATTCATCAAATAAAACGGCTTAAACCATTTCAAATACTTTTATAAAAGGCCATAAATTTTTAGTGAAATTTTTTTTTTAAACAGTAGTATTAAAAAAAAGCAAGTGTTTTTGGAAGCGACAACGATATTGTTAATCATAAAATAGATGAATTGAAAAGACGCCAGTATCAAAGTTATGTGTACACGACGTTAGTCGCTTAAATAACCTATAAACAATATTCACTCAAAACATGATATTTAAACAAATTTGAAAGACATAACAACAATAATATTTAGATTACATGACCGACTGCGAACTTAAAAAGATTTATCGTTCTATTTTATGCGTATACAACGTTTGAAAACATACACCTTCATATTATTTGGTATTCCAAGCAGTAACAGATGATAACTAAAAAAAATGAAAGATATTAGCTCAGGCTATTCTTTTGCGTTCAAGCTTATGAAAGTGTTGCAAGAGCTTAAATCAATGGTTGATTATATAAAAGGTAGGTCAAGATTGAACAATAATTTTTTCTTCACTCTTTGTAAATATTTTTATTATGTCATAATGATAAGTTGCATAAAGTAAAAATGAAAAACCATAAAATTGCTACGTGTAAATATTATGTAAGCCGGTCTGTAACATCTTTATTTTTATAGATAAAACAGGATACACCTTATTCATATTACTTTCTCAACGTTTATATAAATATTTTTAACCTATAGAGAAACGGACTACGTTTATAGCTAGTGGACTTATTCTGGTTGCAACCATAATATTTTTAGCATTATGTATTTTTATCATTGAAATCATTAGAACTTTTTCAAGAATAAGAAAGTTTAAACGTAAAAGTTGTATGAAACAAGCTTTGAACGATTTAAATGCGTCACAGTTAGTTCCTACAACTAGCCATATAAAAGAGGCAGGTTTAGATACTTACAATGTTTTAAACCCCACTTCTACATGTAATAATACTAACAACCCGCTTCTCAGCGAAAGTGAAGAAATAGAAAGTTGTGCTAATTGTTTATTGATGAATAGCATGCACGAAACACCTTCAAGGATTCAAAACGATGAAGCTAAAAAAAAAATACTGGTGTGCTTTCATGAAAAAGCTAATTTGAAAGGTAATAAAACTCAGATAAATGTAATCTCAGATTCAGGAATTCAAGGACATATCCAACGCGAAGAAACTTGCCGTTTAAATTCACAAAACCAAAATCATTCCACGGACTCGATAGATTATCCGGAAGAAACTCATCATAAAGAATCCACCGCATTTCGTTCAAGAAGCTTAAGCATTAGTAATAATAATTGTTATAATCATGAGTCATATCCTGATGACTGGAGTACTTTCCACTTCCAGTATTTAAACAGCAATTACCCTTTAGATAAAAATAATATTTTATGTTCAAGAAACTTTTCTATAAGCCGTTCCGAATCAGCAGCCAACGAAACTTATTATAGTGACGAAATATCTGTAAGTTCAACATTTGATGAAAAAATAAGATACACTCGTAAACTTGGAAGACGCGGAGATGGGTTTTCTTATATAGTTTGTAATGCATAACCTACTGATAGCTGCATTAGTAATATAGAAATATTTATTTTTCAACAACGGTTTAATACAAAATATTCTTATTAGATTTTAGTAAAAAAAATCAGTTAGTCGATCGATAAAGTTTCTTACAAATATAAGGTAACTAATAGCAACAAAGCAAATTTGTTCATATAAAATAATCACTGATTGTTTTGTTTAAATTATTAGAATTGAATGAAGAAATATATGGATATCTTTTAACTTCAACAATATTGAGTCAATATACAATAGATAAATTCTTTTTAAAACTTGCTTTATTAACTATGACAAATAAACGTTTTAGCGTCACAGTCATTTTAATTAGCTATTTTTAGCATACAATTTTTTTTATGTACGCGTCGCCTAATTAGTAAAACTGTTTAGTTGAAAACGGCTATCATTATTCCCCACAAGGATTATTATGCTTATTATAAATATCATAAATAATCGTATTACACAAATACATAAAAATGTAAACATAAAATAAAATCGGTTTTTGAAATTACAAACATTGTTTATTATCGTGATCATTTTGCTTAGAGTTATATACGCAGGAAATTCCTGAAACAAAAATAACAAAAAATAGTTATATTTGTTTTAATATATTTAAATTAATATTTAAAATATCAAATCTGATCCGAGTTGCGTTGAGTCTTATTGACAGTTTATAAAAACTAACGCCTATATTTATAAAGGCAGCGTACGCTTACAAAAACCCACAATGAAGCCGTTACTTAATTCCTAAAGGTGGGATAAATATCAAATTTTGATTACTTTAATAAAATAAGTTTAAAAAAAAACATTTTCCCACAAATTTGAATTTCCATAAACGACACGGTTTTTGGGCTTCAATCCAAAAATGGAAAATCATGGAAAAACGGTTTTTCGCAATAAACAACTAGAGCATTACCTAAAATTTGTGATAATTCAAACAATGGTTCAAACCACACAAGAAGTCATTTTTTGTTTACAAACATTTGAGCAAGTTATACTAAAACTGAATATAAAACAATAAAATGCAAAATATTTCACTTAAAAATAAAAAATAAAAATTAACTTTTCCTTAATTTTATAATTAAATATTTGCAATAATTAAAAAATTCCAAAATGCTTATAATGAACTTTTTATAACACATGCTAATGAAGTTAAAAATAAAAGTTTCAAATATATATATATATATATATATATATATATATATATATATATATATATATATATATATATATATATATATATATATATATATATATATATATATATATATATATATATATATATATATATATATATATTAGAAAATAAAACAACGTGATTTTCACAACTTCAAGTTTCATGATATTGCAATTATCAGGTGAAATTATTTTTCAATAGATTAAATAGGTGAAATTATTTTTAAGATCGCAATAGCATGAAACTTAAAGTTGTAAAAATCACGTAGTTTTATTTTCTACTAAATTATAGCTCTGACTCAGCTCATCGAGCACTTTCTTGATAGTATATGCACAAAACACCATCACTACATTATATATATATATATATATATATATATATATATATATATATATATATATATATATATATATATATATATATATATATATATATATATATATATATATATATACAGAGGCGTAGAAAGAATTTTTTGGTGTTAAAGATAGGTAACTTTCAGACATGGAGCAAACTCCAAACATTTATATGTTTATACTTATGTCAAATAATGAGGGTTTGCAAAAAATTGCGATTATTGGAGGCTGGGAACAAAAAAGCCGAAAAAATTTCGCCCCCCCTGCCCCAAACGTGCGAGCAACAAGTTGATGAAGTATTTTTTGTACTATTCTTAACTAGACTTATATTCATCGATAAATTTTAAGTTTCATAGTATTATCTATTAGCGTTTAAAAATTATTACCATATAAAATTTGCAACCCCCTCAAATTGAGGGGGGTTTAAACTTTATATGGTCATAATTTTTGAACGCTAAAATATTTCAAAATGAAATCTAAAATTTATCGATGAATATAAGTCTAGTTAAGAATAGTACAAAAAATACTTCATCAACTTGTTGCTCTCACGTTTGGGGCAGGGGGGCGAAAATTTTGGGGCTTTTTTGTTCCCAGCTTCCAATCATCGCAATTTTTTGCAAACCCTCATTATTTGACATAAGTATAAACATATAAATGTTTGGAGTTTGCTCCATGTCTGGAAGTTACCTATCTCAAACACCAAAAAATTCTTTCTACGCCTCTGTATATATATATATATATATATATATATATATATATATATATATATATATATATATATATATATATATATATATATATATATATATATATATATATATATATATATATATATATATATAGGGGAACATGGGGTAAGATGACGAATGGGGCAAGATGACAACCTACAGTTATCTCTTAAGCAAAACTAAATATAACAGTTGACTTTAGCTGAAAGGGAAGTAGATTAGTTTTACTAGATTTATCAATGGTTTCTTTTTAAATATTATTTTTGTGACGAAAGTTAAGTATTAAAAAGTTTTTCCGACATAGGGAAAAAAACTTTTTATACTCGTTTTACTTGATTTATTACATCGCTACATCACCAGCTAATGGTAAGCGAGAAATTTTTATTTAATTTGATGAAACTGGAAGCCATACAAGAAGTATTAGGCTATGATAATTTGATTATGTACTGATTCTGATTCATTTTAAAGATCGTATTAGCCTGGGGCAAGATGACCGGGGCAAGATGGCTTGTCCGTAATCTAAATTAAACGGAAGTTTACTTATACTGTTTGCTATTCTTGTATTGTTCAGTAATTATTTTATTACGAAATACAATATTTGTTTGACAATAGCTTTATTTTGTTGCGTTGGAGTTTGCTACAAACTTATTACTAGGTTGTTACTGTTATTTTTTGCATTGACCGATATAAATGTATAATTTATTAGTTTTAAAAGTTACACCTTTATTTGTATTATTTTTTTAATAAAAAAGAATTTGTGATGATGGTTTTTAAGGCGTTTATAGCTTCATAGAGTTTTCTTGTCTTAAAGTTTTAAACTTTGTTAACTCAAATCGTCATCTTGCCCCGTATGCGGGGCAAGATGACGATTTGAGTTAACATTGTTTAAGGAGTTTTTCTTTAGCTATTTTCTACTTTTAGAGTGGTTTTTTGATACATCAGTGACGCGGAATGATTTTTTATCACTTTTAAATCAAGTTTTAATTTTTGGGACAGATATTGACTAAGATACAGGCGTTTTTCGAAACGTTCGTCATCTTGCCCCATGTTCCTCTATATATATATATATATATATATATATATATATATATATATATATATATATATATATATATATATATATATATATATATATATATATATATATATATATATATATATATATATATGTATGTATGTATATATAGGGTCTGAGGTTGCACAGTGGGCCAGTGACTGGACAAAAGTATAAACACCAAAGTCAGAATTTTAATGTCATAATGTTTTTAAATCATTATATATGTATTATAAAACAATTTAAAACCGTTTATATACACTTAAATTTGTAATGAATATACTAATGATATGGTTGAAGTAGACGCAAATGTAAATTAGAAAAAAAAAATTATAAAGAGAAAAATGTTGTTTAATAAATCGATGGAAATATATAACATTAACCTAAAATATTGACCTTTTTAAAGTATCATATTATAACTCTATATATTATCTGGATTTTAAAAGTTGTTTGACTAAAATTGGTAAGTAATTGACATATTTGCAGCAATTTTAAATACTTTTATTATGTTATATTTTATTGTATAACTTTTGCTTTTATTTGACAAAATATTTTTTTTATTGCTACATCTTGCTTTTATACTTAGACATTTTGAAGTATATATATGTTTTCTTTAATAATTTTTCAAATTTGGCTGCCATTAGGCGCCACTTGGATTTTCCTTTACATTTGAACATCTCTTACCTACCAAAAAATCTGTAAATGCGTTAAAAAAATTTTATTTGCACAAAATTTTAAAAAACGCGTTGGTAAATCAGCTAAAAGCGGACATATATGTGTAAAAAATCCATCCCAAAACGGACCGTTTCGTAAAGCGGACAATTTGCTGTCCGCTTTGCGTTTTGCAATTAAATTTCAGCAAAGTTACTTGGTTTAAGTTATTAAAAATTAGACTATAGTTTTAAAATTGTTTATAAAGTAAAAAGAATTTGAAAAAGGCGAATGGTTGATGAAACTCTTCAAATTTTCCACTTTCTTTTTTTTAATCAGTGTATATCTCCTAATAGTAAAAACGTGTCCTTAAACAGACATTTATAAAAATCTTGTTTTTCATAGTTTCTTTAAAATTCTTCTTTTTTATCTAAGCTATAATTGTTAATAAATAATATTTATTTGCTATATAAGTTTAGTACCTTGTAAAAAACAATGATCCAATATTTTGTAAAGTGTATACCTTATACAATATATACAATCAATTTTGATCTTAGAAAACAGAATAGTTTTTACTATTTCTCTAAAACATTTTTGACATGAAAACTTATTAGTTAGCAAATTAATTATTAATATTGTTATTATTATAGTTGTTATTAGTGTTAACATTTAAGTTATTAAGAACCTAAACTTTCGTTTATTAGCTTTTTTATTTATTATTTCACTTTTTCATAAATGCCCGCTTTAAAGTTTATTTTTTACTCATTACTTTTTGAATAAAGAACTCTTATTGTTTGCAATTATATACCAAATTTATCATAAGAAAACAGTACGAAATAATATTATGTTTTATTTTTGTTACTTAACTTCGTTATAGTTAACTTTTTATAATTAAGAGAAAAGATAAAATCGTTTTTTTTTGTTGTTGTTGCTTTCCTTCAAAGACAGTTTTACGTTTGTTTTTAACGCACTTAATTTTTAAATATACTTATTCAATAAACCGAAAATTATTTTACGTGAATAAAAAATTTGCGTTTTCATTTAGTTAATTAATTTATTTTATTTATGTGTGTGAATATTGTATAAATATTTTTATAAAAAGAAAAAATAAAAAACACAAGGTATATTTTATATAATTATATGTCCGTTTAAAATTGAATTTTAACATAAAACTGATTAATTGAAAATAATTGAACATATAATATAAGGTAGATTAGAATAATATGAGCACCTTGGTTATGTGACTTAAAGATTTCTTAGATGTAAGCAGTAAATTTAAAGTTGCTTTGTATTTTTGGAATCAACTTTTTGTGTTGATAACAGGAATCAGTACAATTAGCGTAAATTTATATGTAGTAATTAGTGGCTATCATCTAATTAAAATGCTGTTAAATTTTTTGCGTTGTTACAATAATATCATCACGCATGAATAAATCTGTGGCGCGAAATTTGGTGCTAAAATAATGGAATTAATTTTTTCATAAAGAAAAATATGTCAGCTAAAAATCCGTTCCATTTTTGTTTGAAAAACAATGCATAGAAACATTTAGTTTTGACTTTATTTAAAGATGCCATTTTTGTATAATTCAGCTTGGCTTGAAAATGATTTTAATACATTAATGAAGGAGAGTAAAAATAAACAACTCGGCAGACCTACATTACCATTTGAAGATTCATCTTCAAAAACAAAGAAAAGTTGCAACTTTGTTAGCTTCAAATTCTTGAGAGCTGTTGTTTGCTAGTGGCACACACCTGTGGAAAGAAGGTAGAAGAAAAGATGTTCAGATGGCAATAAAGTTGCCTGATAACAAAGATGCTGAACTATATCATTCTGATAATACATCTGAAGAAGCGTTAACTTTGTTTGATAGTGAGTTGAGCAAATCTCAATATCAGCGCTCCAGAAACAACGCGAAAAGCAAAAAAAGTAATTTATATTCACCATACAATGATGTACGTGATACAAAGGAGAGGTATTAGCCTAGTCATGAATCATGGACAGCAATAGATTACTCTGCATGCATCAATTTCCAAGCATTGGTAGATCATTCTGTGCTGCGGCTGTTGGTAGTACAACATGAGGTTTTCAATTCGTTTGTTTTTGACAGGCTAATTCTGCGCTCAAAGGTAGTTTTTGATGGGTCAACTGAGCAAAACATTTATACACAAGTTACTGATAAGCTGGAAAACAGAATCTTTGTCCAAGAAGCATTTTTTTTCTTACCTGTTTTGTACCACTTGAATTGACAGGAATCTCAGGTCGAGTGGAGAAGATTGTTTGGAGAAATCCACATCCGTCATCAACGTTATACTGCCGAATTGTGCAGTTTCCAATAGTATTGCAGAGCATCAGTTTCTTGAAAATACTATTGGAAACTTGACTACAACTGCTGTGCCTAAGTATGAAAACTTAACTGTTCTTCGCATAGTTGATGTTACTATGATAGATGGAAAAGTAGCCACTGCATTATCTACAGATACTAATTCAAGTCAGTGCTGCTCAGTTAGTGTTTCAACATCAAGTCAAATGAACCAATTTAATATTGTTTGCCATTAACTCCGACCAGTTTGAATTATGGCTTGTCAACACTTCGTGCACGGATTCGCAGCATGGAGTGTTTGTTAAAGTTAGCTACAAAGCTGAAGTGAAGAAATGGGCATCAAGGTCAGATGCAGACAAATAAAAAGTTGAAGCTAAAAAGAATTTAATTCAATCTAAGTTCAGAAATGAAGTTGGGCTGGTGATTGATATCCCTAGGTCTAGTGGTTATGGATCATCAAATAATAACAATACTGTCCGACGTTTCTTCAGAAACGCTGAACAAACAGGAGCAATTATCAATGTTGATGTGCATTTAATTAAAAGAATATATGTTGTGCTGTGTACTTTGTCATCTGGTTTATGATTGATGCTGATAAATTAAAAGACTATTGCTTAAAAATAGCGCAGCTATTTATATATAACTTTATCCCTGGTACGACATGCCATAGAGCTTGCACAAAATCTTGATACATAAGTGGCAGGTTGTTGATCAGAAGGTGTTGCCAATTGGGATGATGAGTGAAGAGGCCTTAGAGGCACAAAATAAAGACTTTAAAAAAGTTTGCGCATTTTTTTTAAGGAAGCGTTTGCGTTCAAAGACAAAAGAAGACCTTTTGCGGTGTTTTATGCGATCCAGTAATCAGTGCTTTACGATCACCTAAGCACTCTAAAAAAGAAAATTTTTCAGATAGTATTGTACAACTCTTAAAAGAAAGCCATTCTTTTATTTTTTAATTTCGCTTGAATTATATTGTACATAAGTATTTTGTATTTTTAATATATAGACCTACGACTTACTAAGCTTGTACTACTTGTAGCATACATTGTCAAAGATTTTCGGTGATTGTGAATGCATGGGAACAATAATACCTATACAAATTTGAAAAATTCTGTAGACACTTGTAAAGTCTGCTAATTAGAAAAACTAATTAACTAAGCCAGAATATGATTTTTTTTTACAGGAAACCAAGTTTATCTAGCAACGTGTAATAGCACGTGTAATAACACTAGTTAATCATATTAAACTGAAAACAGTTTTGCTTTCCGCAAGCGAGGATCAAAGCGAGGATTTCGTAATAAAACACGTGCTAAATAGTGTAAATAGCACAAATAAAACATATGCAACTAATAAAATTTAGCTGTTGCTAAGCAAAATTAGGTATCCATAGCAACTAAATAAAAAACATATTTACATTTTTAAAAAGCGCAACCTCATATTGGTACTTATTAAAAATTTGGTGAACATAACACTCGTAAAAATATCTGCAAAAACAAAACTAGGTTTTTGCTTCCCAAAATTAGGTATCCATAGCAACGAATTAAAAAATAACATCTTCATAAGAAGTGCAAACATCATATTATTACTCATCCTAATTTTAGTCAATATAGCCCTAATACTAAATTAGTTATAAATTTTGTCCAGTAAAAGTGAATTATGGACTGAGGGTTGGTGGCGCCCGGGGCAAACGCAGTTGCGGCGCCCCCTCCTTCCAGTAATAGTCGTCTATATAAACTTTTTGTGCTACGACCGATACTTAAATACTTACGTCACCTACCAATCTACCGTAAAGGTAAATATAAATACATTCAAGCAACGTCAATTTTTTTTGCGTCATCGATGTACTAGGTAGATTTTAATTAACTTCAACTTGCTGAAACTACATTTACTGTTGACCACTGTCATTGAAATTGTCAGCAATATGCGTAGTACTATCCTCAGATTAGTAAAAAGGTCTTTTCTGTCGATGTTTTTAATTATATTGAGTGCTTCTGATGGTAATAGTGTTTTGTTGGTCGGCTTCTGTTTCTGCTCACACCATTTTTCAGAAACAGTTGCTATCAAGCTGACGCGTAGAACTTTTTTTGTACTGTTCTTTCCTATTTATATCTGAAATCTTTTCCACATCAGGTGTTCTTGTAAAATTTTATAATCCTCTTTAAATTTGTCCTTTGGTGGTAGCTTTTTTAGGTCAAATACGAATCCCAACTTTGACTCTTATTTGGAAAACTTGTTTATCTGTCTTTTAAAAATGATTTAATTGTGTTTATTAGGGACAAAAAAACATCATTTTTGAAAGACTCTTTTATGCAAAGGATGTGGCCAACGCTTGATTAATGCAGAAAAAGTTGTACAGATTCTTTGAAAAAAATCAAACAGCAATATAGACTTCACCAAATGATTTAGCCCCGTCTGATATAACTACGTTCAGGCTGTGGCAACCACAGGGTGTAAATGAGGTTTGTGGATATTCTGTTGAAATTCGAGCTTAAACACCTATTCGAATTATAACCATATTAGACCCGTTGTCATAGCCTTAACCTCTACAGTTGTATAGGTCTAGCCTAACATAGTTTATTTTTTCGACAAGAAGGTTAGAATGAGCATTACCAGTCGACTCTTCACACACTTCATACCCAGTAAAGCTTTCTTGAACATTGACTGTTGCTACATTTTCTTCATAAACATAGCGGATGGTTAAAGAAGTTTGGCCTTTATGAATAATGTCTGGAGTGCAATCCATAATAACTAAAAATATATTCGACACTTTACCTCGTTCACAATAACTTCTTTTACATGCAAAGCTAAGAGGTTTATGACGTCGTTTTAAATATTGGAACTTAACATTTGTAAACGTCTTTCTCCATTTTCAATTCGCTGTAAATGCCCTATCAAGATTGAATCAAAATTGATCAAGTAATCGGATAAGACCAAGGAAGTTCCCATTATTTTCTTATTTGAGAAATGGAGTTTTTTTCGGTTTTAGTATATTCTTTATTGCTCATCAGGAAAAGTAATAAGTTCATTTTGATGATGCAGTCTCCCTCTCTTACAGCCATCTGTTTCGGCCAATTGGACGCCTAATTAGATAAGAATCTGCAAGTATCACTTTGTAATTGTAAAACTATCATTTGCTTCAACTATTATAGGCTTTAAATTACATTCAAGCTCTTTGTTTTTCCTCGATGCGTCCTGAGATTTTTGGCTACAAATGTCCAAGGATGAGGTTGATAAACTTGTGGGAAAACTAGCTGAAAAAGTTGAACTACACTCACATTATCTTCGTCTTAGTTAGAGTGGAGGTCTCACTAGATACTTTTAAAGAGTTTTCATTGCGCAAAATATTTGATTCACAAGGTTGTAAAGAACTTGGAAAATGAAAAGAATGTGTAAGTTTTGGCACTTTACTTAAAACAGCATTATGGGCTGTTTCAGAGTCCTTGGCTAATTTTATTTTTATAAGAACCTGACAGTTTTTTAAACATTTTCAATAAAAAAAAATATTCCAACTCAAATTAACAATGCACAATGGGGCTTACCAAAGGAAAAATGGCCAAAAATTGAAAAAACTGAAATTTTGCACACTTATAAAAAAGAGAATTCTAAATGGAATAAAAAAATAATTAAATGATTTTTGAAAGATTTGTGACCATTATTTTCAAAATAGAGTCTGATAAGCGTTTTTTTAGCAATAAATTGACGTTTAGTGATTTTGCTGACTTTTTACAACATTACTTATATCAAAATATATATATAGTTTATGATTTTTATATAGTTTATATAAAAAACTTTCGGAAAGAAAATAGTAAAACATAAAGCATTTTTATATAAAGGATTGCAGCGACAGAGGGGAGTGGTGGGGAGTGGAGGGCTGAGCGTCCCCCATCCCCTCGCTCCAACTTTTTCCAAAGTTTTTAAAATAAAGTGTAAAATATGATATAAAAAAAGGAACAAAACTTTTTCTACAAAGTTTAAAAACCTGTGCTGCTATCTATGTTGCAAGTAAATAATAGAGAAAAGTTAATTTACGAGATACTTTAGTCAATTTTATTGATTGTTATAGATCTAATTTTTATATATACTTCAATATAAGCGATTTTTATTTCTACTGTATTTTATTTTTAAAGAAAACTTTAAGAAGACCTAATGATCTTATCATAGAGCATTTAATGAGTTGGTACTCTCTTTTCCATCTTATTTGACAACGCTTATATGCTTTAAGCAAAATTCGAACTCGCAACCCCTTGAGTAAAGAGTTCAACACTATAACCACTGTGCCACGTCTGATATTTTTTATTATAAAAAATTATAACATTATCTTATTGATATATTTCAGAATCTACATTTGTTTCATACATATCACTGTTTTCAAAATTATCTATTTCATTTTCACTATTAGAATCATCATCAAAGTTTTCATTAATAATATTTGTACTTAAGATTAATAGTTCTCTTACTTCGGATGGCATCTTCTGTTTCTTGTACTTTTGAATTCTTTGTTGCAATTTTGAACGTGAGATGACTGGATCTGAAGTCTCCATTACACGTGTGAATACATAAAAGAAGTTGTGTCGGCGACTACTTTTTTAAGCATGATTGATTCTATCTGATCTAAAAAGTTTATTTCTACTTTCTGAAGCTTCTTCGGATATCATGCCAACAGGAACAATTAAATTTGATATGATTTGTGAGCATTGCATCAAAAGTTTATGTAATGTGGGAGTCATAGGAAATTTTCTATATAATTTAACATACCGAATTGCTGTTGAGAAACAATAGTCATTAAATTTGACTGTATCAATTGGAAATCGATAAGAAATACACAACAAAAGTACTCTTAACCTATAAATATGCTCCAAATCGACGTCTAAAATTTCAGACAAGAGCTTCTGATCTTCGAATGCCCTTTTTGCAACGTTGCCTGTATTACTACTGACATCGCTTGATTTTGGAATGTCTAAATGAACGTTAAGTTTGTTTTTGAATTGGCTTTGAATTTTAACCTTCTTTGCTTTTATTTTTGGTTCATTTTCTTTTCCATGTACTTGCCATTGATTTTCAGGCAAAACTAATTTATAAGAAATATGTATCATTGCTTTGAAACAGTGTATATGCAAATGAAGAATGCTTTAACCATATTGTAGAGCTACTGGGTTAACATTAAATACTCCTTGTGTAAAATTTACTAATTTGTTCATATCTTTTGAAGAACAACCGCACCCAGTATATTGTTGAAATGAAGATGCCTTTGTAATAAATGCTTGAATCTTTCCATCTATTAACGTTAAAAACAGCTTACATTCAACAAATAGTTTCTTTCCAGACTTTAATATAATCACGATCTCTTGGAGTTCAGCAATTTCTTTATCATATTTTTCCTTTAATCCAATTACGTATTCTTTACTTTCCTTTGCAAATTCGATTCTCTGTGGACGGCAAAATCTAGAAGACTGTGGAGTTTGATTAGTTCATAAAATTTTTCCTCAGCTTGTTTTCAATCTTAAATGAATCATAGATTTCACAAATAATGAACTATCAGTAAAAGTTTCACTTAGATCCTGATTAAATATTGCTTGTTGCGTGCTACCGTCAAAGCCATAAGAAACTATAAATATGCATTGAACAACAATAATTTCTGCAATACCTTTCTTAATAAGTTCATGCTGTAACTTACTGATTCTTTCCAGAGTATGTCTTAATAGATGCTTCCATTGTACTTCAATGCAATTTTCTGTTTGCAATATTTCACTTGGACAACATTGAGATTTTTCAGCTGATACCAACTTATAAGGAGGGAAAATATCACCACCTTGAGTTTTAGCTGCAAATCTTATTTAATTATACTGTTCTTTGGACAAACTCGTATCAAAAAGAAACGATAGCGCTTGTTTGGGTGGCATTCTCACAACTTCAAAGCTAATCTTATTCAATGCAGCTGCTAAATTTTGATTTTGAATAATTTGTTTGATTAAATGAGATAAGTCTTTTTTAATCATGTTGTGCAGCGACGGTTGCAGCAACTTTTAGGTACATTTTAGTTTTGGGTTTGTTATAAGATACAAGGTTAGCAATAACTCGGCATTTGGATCTGCCAGACATCTCCGAAAATGGCATAGTTGATCTTCCTCTTTTCATTTTTTCAGAACTGGGAGGCTGAAGGTCACATTTAAGCTCAATTGGAAGCTCGTATTCAGTTTGAAGCCAACTTCCATGGTATTTCATGAATCTTGCATAAGAATAACCTTGCTTTCTCCAATGTTCGTTTTATCGCTTTTTTATTTTCTGTGTTATAACTCGTTTTTCTATTTCCCTTAGGTCTCTTTTAAGTTTTTCTTCACAATGTAACAACCATTTTTCAATACCTAGATAATGTTTATCATTTTGTTTTATAATTGAAACAATTTCACTATACTTAATAATAATTTTTAAAAGCCTTTACACAATTCACGGTTTTATTCATTTTTGAACTTTTCTTTTGAATTACGTAAGCATTATTGGTTATTGATAGAAATCCCATCTGTCTTCTTATTTAGAAACATTAAAAAAAAAAAAAAATTGAAAAAAAATGTTTTTTAAACGGAGAAACTAATGAATCAAACAGTACAAGACAGACTAAGTTTATATCAAATTTGATTTAACTAAGTTTCAAGTATTTATTGTAAGTTAGATTTCCATCGGCTATCAACAGCGAAATTGTATCTCTAGCTTTTAAGTTATAAACAAACTAAAAACACTATAATTATATATATTTTTATTGAAAATAAAAAACATTAAGTAAATTTTATTTCTTATATTGATTTTTTTTTTATTATCTTTACACCGATATATAAATTAATACACTTAAAATAGCAGCTACGAAGTAATTAGAATAAACTCAAAATAGAAATTTTAACACAAACTTCTGTCAGCATGAGTGTGAGTCTAATGTTTACTTAACATCCAACTTTTCTTTAATTCCAAACTGATCGGTTTTAGATGCAGCTACAAATAAATACAAAATTGGCATTTAAAGTTTAAAAAAAATTAAAACTTGATTTATATGATTTTTTTTGTTAGACTCCGTTTTCCTTTGTTAGACCCCATTGTGTAATGTAAATTTTTTAATTCATCATTAAGGTCACTACTGGCTACAACATTTTTATTAACTTTTTTGTCGGTTTATTTATTTATTGTCCGCGCAAAACAAACATGAGTTCAGCGTTAATAATCGTAATTATTTAAAACAATAATTAAAACAAACGACGCGAAAAAAAACTTTACGTAAATAAAAGGAATAGTTAAAAAAAACTTCTCAAAAGAAACTTTAGTTTAGTGTAAAAAAAAACTTTTCAAAAACAGTATTTTTTAAATGGACAAAAAGTAGATAAATATATAATATATTTAAAGAACATATATTTAAAGAAGTTTTTTAAAAAGCAACGTTTTTAAAATGGACTAAAAAGTAAAAAATAAACTTTTTCTTGAGACGTAAGGTCTTTGTATACGTGCACAACCTGAAAAATCCATTAAATTCAATGACTAAAAAAGTTGGGCACCCAAGTTTTTAAATGGTAAAGATATTTTACGAAGTTATGAAGACCGCCAAAAAAAAGTATACCGCTGCGCCCCACAGGCCGCGGCGCCCGGGGCAGCTCACCCCCCCCCCCTAGGGACGGCCCTGTATATATATATATATATATATATATATATATATATATATATATATATATATATATATATATATATATATATATATATATATATATATATTTATATATATATATATTTAATTTTGTTGTGTGCATACATTCAGCAAGAGTGCTCGATGAATGATATCAGAGCTATATAATTGATTTTTTGACGAGATTAAATAAAAATAACTACATAATTTTTACTACTTAAAGTTTCACGCGTTTTGCAATCATCAGGTAAAAATAAATTGTTTTTTTCGTTAAAAACAATGTACTCCTAATAAACATTGTGACGTACAAAAACAATTATAAAACTCTTATTATTTGCGAGCGTGGTTTGGTTTTTTAAACTTTGGGCTCGTGGTTGTCAAATAAGAACTTGCGTTCGTGACGGCACTTAAATATTATTTCTGTTATTTAATTTAATAATTCTTGCGTACCTTTGATTGATATTATGCAAAGTTTTTCATGAAGGCAAAGCAAGCATTTTTTTGATACGTTGCTGCAGGCGGGGACTTTTTTAATTATTGACCAGGTTAATTTGGGTGTTATTTTTAAGTTTTCTTTCATCTGCTATATATGCTTTGAAAGGATGGTTGAATTTTTTCAGCTTTTTGTTTGTGAATGAGTGTTTGTAGTTAGCCCATATTTTTTTCCCTTCACCTTCTGCTTGGCCAATATATACTTTTTCTGGAGTGTTAGGGGAGGGGGGGGATACTATTCATTTATAAATAACGTTAGAGGCTCTATATTTTCCTATTATAGGGCAGTTTTCTTTACTTATTCAATTACAGGGTGGGTATTCTTTTAATCTTTCTGAAATGATTTTTTCGTTATGGTTTTTTATTATTCTTTCAATATTTTTGGTGCAGCTGTAACTCAATTTGATGGTATTTCGATTGAATAGTTTACTTATGGGGTGAGATGTTGGAAAATGGAAATGGTAACCCTCAGTTAACTTATTAGATGTATCCTTTAACTTAGAAAAAAACTCCTGCCAACCTTTCGACAAACATTTTAGAATTTTGCACTAAATATGGCTAAAACCAAATATATTTTCCAAGCAAGCAATGAAAAACACTTATATTAAAATTTAAGCGTTCAGGAACTCAGCAAGTTCTGAAGTTTGGAGCTGTGTTTTCTTAATTATAATAAGAATATTGCTTTCTTTTTGTCATATGTCATTTTTATTTAAGTAAGACTTTAATTTTTATTCTGTAGTTTTCTCTAAATACACATAAAAAATGACAAATGCATTAGGTAAATACTTAATGCATTTGTCATACGTGTTTGCATTTTGTTCATTCTTAAAAGGTAAAAAAAGCTAAGATAACTAATTAACAAACTGTTTACTTTTAGTTTTTCAAGTTGAAATTTTTCATGCTTGAAAATGTTATGCTTGTTACTTATTATATTCAAACATATACAGTGTGTACAGTGTACACAAATATGTAAAGTGCAACCGTGGTGCAGTGGTTAGAGTTCTGGATCAGAACCAAGAGGTCCAAGGTTCGACACCGACTCCAGCTAATAAGCGACATTGGTAAGAAAGGAGGCGTGAACTTCCTAGCTTAAATACTCTTCCGCCTAAATACTTATATATCAAATATAAAATTAAAAAACACTGAAAGTTTAGGGTTAAGGTGAGAGATAAATGATACAATATCTGTTGGCTATATCACGTAGGACGTGATTAGTGGAATCAAGAGATGAGATGATAAAAGTTCTTAGCAAACAATTCAGCTTTGTCTTTATTTGAGGTAACAAAATCTGAGCCATGCGTTAGAGGAGGAATAACAGATTTGTGCTTATTATTGACACTATTAAAGATTCTCCAAATATAAAAACTCTCCAAAAGTCTCTAGAGCCTAATTTTTGAGATGAAATACGCGGTTTTGTGACCTGAGAATATCGGGCTTTGGCGTTAGACAAAACCTTTTTACAATGTTTTCTAGTAATAGTACACAGACGTCTATTTTATGGAGAATTGTTTTGGCAATAGATAAAGAAGTAATGGTTACGATTGGAAACTGGCACAGCACAATGAAAGGAAAACCATTAAGAGTAGTAACCATTAAGGCAGTTTCGGCTTTGTTTTTATTCATAGGATTACTTTTACTTTTTTTCCTCATTAACAAATAGTTATTTTTTTCTTTCTAACTTTATTTCTCTTTTCATTTAACTTGCAACTTTACCGAAATTACCGTTGTGCATTGGGACGCCCCAATGTACAACGGTAATTTCTGTCCCAAGGCAAAACAGGAAAACATGGCTGGTAAAAGTCTTTTAGATTAGTTGAACAGACTAGTCAATTACCATTGGAAAGAGCACATTTAAATGATTAATAAAATGCTAGGATTTTTATAAGGATTTAACAGGTTAAAGCCACAAAAATACAAAAAAACAACAACAACGAAACAATAAAGAATTTACTTATTATTAAGAGATTTTCCTTTCATTGTTTAGCTTCTATAAAACTAATTAGTTTCCCAGTTCTCTGAATAGTTACAGGTCACTCTACACTTATTCCTAGAGGCTCGATAAAGAACTCAAAAAGTATAGGTTGGTTTGACCACACACAGAAACCGTAACAATCCATTTGTCCCATTGTTTAAAACTACTATTACTATTTTACATTTAGTTTATTAATATATATACTTTTAATTGTCATTGATGTTCCAAAGCTGTCCCATGCATTTTCATGCACGTCGCTTAAATTACAATACTGGCTTTATTTTGTATTTCACAATTTATGCAAACAAAATAATCTCAGCTTTTACTCCGGTAAGAAATCGATTCAGTGTTAAACACGTGGCGTGATGGTGCGGCGGTGTGGCGTGGCAGTAGACTCTACTAACAGTTTTAAGGTGACTCATATTGAAAAAAACACTATATTTTTTTAAAAAAGATAGTACATTCTTTAGAAAATATATACATTTGGCATAAAATATTTACTTATAGTACCTTACTTATTTTTTTTTTTATTGGTCACTAGTTTTTTTTAAATTTCTATTTATTTAAATTTCTATTTATCAGAAAACTTTGTTCATTGTTTTCATAACTTTTTAATTTAATTTTTTTTTTTTTTGCAACTTCAAAACCTGATATCTTGAATTTAGAAAAGTTTCTTGAATAAAATTTTTAATTCCTAAGTCATTTAAGTTTCAGTTTTATTTAAATGATCAACTAAGAATAGTTTTAAAAATTTTTATAACACAGCACCTGTTTTTTTTTTAATTGTAAACTTTTGATTTTTTTTAGGTATTGTGTCCCGTTTTTGATATTTTAATTTTTTCTTTTAGTTGAAATGAGTACTAATAATATAACAAAGTTATAAACAAAAAATTTATCGCGTTTCAACCAAAATAAAAAATATTTTCAAATTAAGCCCTGATTATGTTGAAATTTGCTTTAAATATGGTTTATTTATAGTATTTTAATGAAATTTTTGAGTTTCATATATCATCAAAAGTACGATAAAATATTTATGAACTGCTGCAATTTTTTCTATTAAGTTTTTTTTTTCTATTTGAAAAAAAAAACTTAATAGAAACAATGAGATTCATCAAAGATTAAGCTCAATGAGATCGTTATTGCACTGACTTATTAATTATAAAAATTTAATTTGAAAATATAAGTAAAAAAATTTTTCTTGACTCTTAGTTCTCATGAGAACTGAGCTCAGAGTCTTTTAGTTTAGACCGATGAACGGTAATGTTTTAACAAAACTAATTTTTTTTATTTATTATAAAGTCGAGCTAATCAAGACAAGTTTTATTCACACTGAGGTGCTCATACGCTGGGTTAGTGGATTACTGTTAATCTTTCTATATTTATGTAAAATAAATATAAAAAGTTGGTCTTTCTATATTTATATAAAATAAATATTTATTTAAAATAAATATTTATTTAAAATAAATATTTATTTAAAATAAATATGGAAATATAGAACGGTCTTTCTAAATTTATGCAAAATAAATAGAGCAGCCGTAGCCCAGTGGTTGGCGCGCTTGCCTCAGAAGCTAGAGATTCAAGCCTCCTCTGGGTGAGTTTTGTAACATCGGTAAGGAACAGGTTCGCCGAAAGCTTTCATGACGCCCGGGACATAGCAACAATTAGGCACCCCTATAACATGCATAGTTTTAAATTAAAAGCATATACAATAATAAAAGCTAATGACTGTTTTTTTATTTCTAATACTGTTAGTTAACATCCATATTTTCAAAAAATCCATCTGTATTAATAACATTTTTGCAACACATTCACTGATTAGGATTAATAAACAGACTCTATGAAACTAATATTGAAAAAACTCTTTTTTTCTTTTTTACAAGCTAAATTAGAATTAGAATGCATATAGATTGGTTAAATAGGCTAAAGACCTTTGAGTATAATTGGTTGAGAAACCCTAAAGTGTTTCCACAAGTAAAAACTGAAGGCTCTTTCAAACTATGAACATGCAAAATATCTTTCATAAAATTGTCTTCTATTTCTCAAGCTTTAAATTTTACCGGTTCTTGATCTTTCAACCAGAAGAATAAGAATTTTAAAGAAACAGTTTTTAAAGTCTAGATTTTAATTGTAAGTGATAAGCAATTTTGTATTGTAGTATAAGGTCACTGCGTTCTTTGAGAATATATAAGCCTTGTTAGATTTTAGTACCTCAAGGTCACACTCAATGCATGTTGAAACTAGATTGCGTCCGTTACAGCCAATGTCAACGATGGTATTATTAATTAGTTTTTGTGACAACAAACTTGCATTGCTTTGCACTTCTCGACGTTGAATTTTACAAGGCAGTTGTGCGACCAATTTACAGCGCTGTCGGTGTCCGCATGCATTTTTTGAATAATCAGAGGAAAATTCATTGACATCGATAGCTCATATGATCTTGTCATCATTGGCGAATAACTTGGCATGTTTATAAATGAAGTTTGGTAAGTCATTGAAAACAAATAACAGTGATACAAAAACAGATCCTTAAAGAACGCCATTCGTCAGCCTTTTTCACATAGACGTTTATTTTCTAACTATTACTTGTTGTTGTCCATTAGCTAGCCAACTAGAAATATAGTTTAATAACTGACCTCAAATTTCATTGGCATCAATTGTATAAAGAAGTGTATTGTATTGAATGCTTTGGCAAAGTCATTTAAAGTTATGTCAACTAGGTGTTCATGGTAAATTGCTTTCGTTAAAATGTTACGGGATTTAATCAGGTTTGTAAGCGATTTTTGTGATGTACAAATCCATGCTGAGACTCTGATATTAGTTTGCGCACAGTGTTTTATAATCCAATCTAAGATAGTTCTGTCCATCACCTTAGATGGTATTGGTGATAGACACCATCTTGTAGTTATAAGTTTTGACTTTCTTTTCTTTTTTATGAGTAGGTGTGACATTTGATGTGTATTGAGATTTTAACACTCCTTAGGGAGTTGTTAAATCTTAGCAAATAAAGTTAACTAATTTAGTTTTTTTTTTAAATTTTGCTATGAAAATTGTTTATAAACTTTTTTTAGAATAGTAGTAAAAGCATTTATGTTATTATATTATGTTATTACTTATGTTAATATGTTAAAATGTTTTGTTTGGATACAACTGTTTTACTTTTTTCAATTTTTTTACTTTTTTTGTAAAAAAAATTTTGTTATGGTTTTTTTTGGCACCCCTATTATCTTGGCGCCCGGTGCACGTATGCTCCTTTTACCCCACCCTCTCGGCGGCCCTGGTAAGGAAGAAAGAGTAAACTTCCTTTCAAATGCTCTGCCGTGGTGCTCTGTGATAAGACCGTGTAAATACTTATGAAGGCACCTAAAAAATAACATTATAAAAAAAATAAATAATAAATAGATATAGACCAACGCCGAAAAATGTAAAAGATCAAATAATTCCAAAATTTTATATCAACTATTAGGGTTATTAAATATTAAAAAAAAATCCTTAAGCTAACCTATAGTGTCTTATTTGAAAATTTGAAATTTTATACATTTTTTACATGTTAGCTTCCGTTTTTTATATTATTTTGTAATATTATATTTGTTAGCATTTAAAAAAAAAAAAAAAAAGTTAAATATGACTTTTTTTCGTAATAAAACAAAAGAAAAATGAAAATATGAACTTTTACAAAAAAAGCAAATAAAAAAAAATACTCAATGAATTTTAATAATTTTTACGCGGTTTTGAGGGGCCTAATATAACGGACTTACTTAAAAAAAAGATTCCAAAAATAATCACGAAGCGCTTTTTTTTATAGAAAATAACGAGCTTAATCGATTACTTTTCCTTGAATTTTACTTAAAAAACAGTAAAAAAAAAAAACACCTTGCTGATATTTTTTCCACTCAATTTTACGATGTTATATTTAATGGTGTGCCAATTAAAACCCTTGCGATCCTTATTAAACTACTAAAAAAAAGTTTTACGGAAGTTTCTCTTTATTATGAT
The DNA here is from genome assembly GCF_038396675.1 of Hydra vulgaris. Classification (NCBI taxonomy): domain Eukaryota; kingdom Metazoa; phylum Cnidaria; class Hydrozoa; order Anthoathecata; family Hydridae; genus Hydra; species Hydra vulgaris. Next base: position 35,422,883 of record NC_088922.1, read on the forward strand.
GTTCTAATGTTATTATTATTGTTATTGTTGTTATTATTATTAACAATATTAAAAAAAATAACAGTACTAGTACAAGTAATTAATATTACTAATAATATTAGCAATAATTTTTTAAAAATGTTATTGTTATTAGAGTTTCTTAATTGATTAATGATACAACAACAAATTGAATAATTAAATATTTGTCAAGGCAGTTTAATATTTTCATGGAGTTTACAGACTTAAAAAGAAAACCATTTAAAGTTGCTAAAGAAGATAAGTTATTTAAAGGTATTGTTGTTTCATGTCTTGAAGAGCTCAAAGTCAGATGTATTAGCATTTTTGGATTTATTGTTCACAGTACATTAGATGTCAATGTGGTTTTAGCAGAAGATGGGACTCTTATCGATGATGAGGAATATTTTGGTTTACTGCCAGAAAATACATATTTAATTGTAAGGAGTAAAGAACAGGAAAAAGTGGCGACAAGTTTTGACTCTACAGATGGAAAATTAGAGACTTCTGAAAGTCAAGAGACATTTATTAAGACACCTCTTGCAACAATACCTTCTCAGGTTATTAAAAAACTAAATAATATGAGTATTTCAGAAGCTATGATTTCTTTAATGACTTTATCTAATGAAGAGCTTGAATGGATATTAGATTCAAATATTTCAATTTTTCATAAATTTTTAAAAGTCTCCGAAGATGAGTTACGTATATTTTATAGCACTGCAGAAAAAGAACTTTTACGTAGAAATGAGCTAACTCAAGCCAATCAGTTATTGCATTTATATCAAAGAGCAAAAGATAGTTTGGATTTAGTTGATTCTGTGAAAAGAAAGAGATAAAAAAAATTTAAAAATAATAAAAGTAGATTTTAACACGTTTTTAAAATAATTTTTTGATTTGGCTTTTGTTTTTTAAAAATTTTAAAACATATATTGCAACTGGGTTCAATTATTTTGCTAAATCCAGGAAAAAAAAAAAAAAAAAATCAAGTAAGTGTTAGGCTTCGGAAGCCATATTTTTCCAGGCTATAACATGTATTGATGTGTTATTGTCATTGATGTATAAAATTTTTTGATAATTATATATTTTTAATGTAATGAAATGAGTTTAAATTTTGCTTTAATACTATGTATAATAATAAATATTAGTCTTCTTACTTAAATTTACTATGCAGGTGAAAAATCAGATTATATAATTTTTTATACAGCCAATTATAAATCTAAGTTTTAAGTAATTATTTTATGTGTTTTTGAATCCTTACCATTTTTAACAGTATTCTGTATTTTTTATTTTTATTTTATTAAACCCATGATCATATAATATGTTCATATACCAGGTTATGACAAATTTTTATAGACATTTATCTAGGAATTTTTATGGTATGTTAAATAAGATGTTTAAAAACTTAAATTTTTTTGACAAGACATTTTGTGTCTATAAAATCTTTATTTACTTAACTATATTCTTAATTTGTATCAAATTTTATAGAATAAGAAATGATATCCTCTGCAATAGCTAACATAGAGGTCATAACTCCTCCAATTGAGACTTTGATTGATATGGTTAACCATGACGATCTTGTTTGTACTGTGAAAGGTATATATTTTACGCAAATATGTAGATATATATGTGTAGATATATATATAATTTATATATATATATATATATATATATATATATATATATATATATATATATGTATATATATATATATATATATATATATATATATATATATATATATATATATATATATATATATATATATGTATATATATATATATATATATATATATATATATATATATATATATACACGATATATATATATATCTATATATATCTATATCTATCCATCTATCTATCTATCTGTATATATATATATATATATATATATATATATATATATATATATATATATATATATATATATATATATATATATATATATATATTATAATGTTACTTTAGGTTGTGAGAAAAAAATGAATAATGCTTCATCACTGCGGTTGCATATTGTTAAATCACATGGTATTGGAACTTTAGGAAAAAAAGAATCAAATGGAAAAACTCTTATGTATGCTTGCCCTATCTTGGGTTGTCCAAGAAGTGCAGATTCTCAAAGGCAGCATTTTTTTCGTATTTTATACAGATTAAAACTAGTTAGTTAAAATCTTTTAAATTAATTTTTAATTTTAAATGCAGGCATTTTTACATAAAGATGGGAAAGAAAAATGATGAAAAAAATAATTTTCTTTTGCCATAAATTTTTTTATTAGTGCATACTTCCAGACCATACCTTAACCTGTCATTTAATGTATATGCACCTTATATATAAATATATATATATATATATATATATATATATATATATATATATATATATATATATATATATATATATATATGTATATATATATATGTATATATATATATATATATATATATATATATATATATATATATATATATATATATATATATATATATATAATATATATATAATCTATATCAGTCTTCTCTGTTTAGCTTGACCATATGCCCGCAAAAACTTTGGCGAGTGCATAAAAAAGTGCTTACCTAAAATATAAAAGCGTTTTTTTTTAAATTGCAGCAAAAAACTTTTTTGTTCATTTGTTCAACTTTTATGAAAATACTTTTTTTTACTAGTTTTTTTAAAATTATTTTATCTAGTATTTATTCAAAGCATTCTTTTCGATAATTTTACTTTGGTTTAAATAGCAGAAAAAAAAGAATTTTTTAAATTGCACAGGCTAACTTTAAAAAAACCATCCTGCCAGCTCTTTTTCATGTGCTGGCATTGACTTTCAAGCAGAGAAGACTGACATATATATATATATATATATATATATATATATATATATATATATATATATATATATATATATATATATATATATATATATATATATATATATATATATATATATATATATATATATATATATATATATATATATATATATATACACACAGGGGCTACTCTAGGAAAATATTTCTGGCGGCGGTACCTTCCCGTCCCAGAGAAATTGAGTGGAAATTTTGCCGAATCTTGGCATTTGTTCGCAAAAAAAACAATATTTGTTATAAAAAATGTAATAATAAAAAAAAAAGGTCCTCCATTTTTATTTTGGGTGGAAAAAAACGAAAGTCATAATTGAACATACCATGGTTTCTTTTATTGTGAATTTAGGTGTTAGTAGAACCCCTGGAAAATTTCAGAGTCATAGGTGCATTGCTAAGCCTTGCACTTTAGGATTGAAAGTTGCTTTTTTTTATAAAATAAGGCACCGAGGTGATCAGGGGCCTGAAAGAAAAGCTCGAAAACTTTTGCAAAAATACCATGGTATTTTAAATTATGTGTTTAGGTGTTAGTAAGACCCATCAAAAATTTCAGACTCATAGGGACATTGCTATACCCTCTTCTTTGGACTTATAGAAAACCCACTTACCAAAAACTAATTTTCCTCAAAACGGTTTTATAATTATGGCATAGGGGAGAGTGGTGTACCTTAGAGGTGAGTGTACCTTGGAGGCACATTAATTGTGCTGCCATCTTGAGTGATGAATTTAAACTGAAATTTTAGTTGCGTGTATTGGCCTCTAAAGGCTCGTAATAAGTTGTTTTACCATGGCTTAACACATTTGTTGTTGCAATAAAAATAAAAGCATGTTTCCGGTAGCAAATAGTAATTTTTTTAGAGCGCATACTTTTTTTTCTACAACTGTAGGTATAAACTTTGTTTTAAAACTGATTATCAAAAATTGTAAAACATGTTTTCAGCTGCATTTATGCATGCTTGAAACTGCTTAACTCCTAACCTATGAGCATATGGCAAAATCTGTGGTAGCGGTGTATCTTGGAGGTAGCTAATGTTGTGCACCTTGGTGGTACCATCAAGGTACAAACTTGCATGATTTTATAAATACTATTATAAGTAATATTTGTTATGAAAGTATTTTTTTAATGTAATATATTGTTATAGTTTATTATGATATTTTTTTTGTTTATTAAGAATTTCTTTAGTATAATATGATGTGTGTATTTCTTTGTTAAGTTGTAATTATTTTTTCAAATTGTTATTTTCTCTTTTATAGTTTTCTTAAATTATTAAAGAGATTATAAAACTGTGTATGAGTTAGACAAATTAGACATGGTTTTTTAGTTGCCACATCCCTCTATTACAGGAGGTTCAGCACGACAGCTGGAAAAACTCATTTGGCTTTAACTTTGATTACCTGAATGTAGAGTAGACAAATGTTAAATCAAAGTGAAATACTTATTATTACTAAACTTTAATGTGAATATTTATTATTACTCTTTTTTTAATCAAAATTATTTCTTTTGTAAGTTTTTAATACTTCTAAGTATAAATTAGTTTAAATTTATAATAATATATAATTTCAACTTATGTTGAAAATATATATTATTATAAATTTAAATATAGTTATCAATTAATATATAGTTTATATAAATCTAACTAGATAGATTAATATTATCTCTAGTGATTTCGCCGGTTATTCGTTTGGAAAAATGGTTAACTGTCCCCATTAACCGTCGGTTAACCAACTATCCGTTTTTAAATGAAGTTCTTATTTTTTGGTA